>NC_041396.2:272320085-272620085 GCF_900747795.2 Erpetoichthys calabaricus | reverse complement strand
AGTCTAAAGCTATGCCCACTGTTTTAGTGCCAATTTAGAGTGAGTAAATCTATTCTTTGTATAATGCCTTGCAGAAAGCACATTATCATAGGGTTAGTCTAAATTAGCACATCCAGACTTGTATACAGCCATTTTAAGCCATCTAATTAAAGTCTAAATCAGTCAACCTTTAGTTTATGTAGCACCTTTCAAAGAACGCATCATCAAAAGATGCTACAAAGCAGAAGAGCACACTTATTCCAAAATCACTCGGACGCTGTCAATTTAGAATGACCAAAGAAATAACAAATCATTCACTTTTTCTTAATATGTTGCCTTTCAAAACACACAACCTTTCTAAAGTGATGCCCTCTTTCTTAGTGCCAATTTTAAAGTGGTCACATCTAAATTAATCAGTCTGTATTTTGTATTGTTCCTTAAAATAGAACACTACCCCAAAGTGCCAGTCTAATGAAGGGCACTGTTGCTTATGCAGAACCCTTTTAGAGTGTCTAGTTAAATTCTAAACAAGTCAACTTCTAGTTTATGTAGCGCCTTTCGTAGAGCTCACCATCACAATGTACTTAAGGAAACAATGTCAGAAATTGCTTTTCTGGTGACAAAACAATCTAATTGTAATTCTTTGGAATAAAATAAATAGGAGAGAAATGTTGATCTTTCACTGGATTTCGCTGGGCTGCGGTCCATTTCACAGCAACGCTTCCATCCAGTTTCTGCCCCCAATTTGTTGGCTATGTGGCTATGAGAAGCCTATCGGGGTCCCTGTATGGAGTGCCAGTCCATGTCAGGACAGTCACACTCAAGGCGCCTTCAATCTCTCTGAATGGGGACTGACTTGGGACTCGATCCCAGGTCCTTAGAGCTGTGAGGCGGTAACACAAACCCACTGTGCCCCTTCTGACCAGAATCCAACTAAATAGATTTTTTATTACGAGAGTCTGTATTTTATATAGTATCTTTCACCGTGAAGATTATTGCTGCCTAGTTGTATGTAGTGCCTTGTACCAGCCTGAATGCGTTTCACCTTAAGAATGGAGAGCCAGCTTCAGTTTTTATAGATTGTTCATGACTCATCTAAGACTTGATTTATCATCATTATTATTGTTTAAATGGAGCATGCCAAGTGTGGGGTGCTGATATTTGTTCAGTTTATGTACGTTATTGGCATGCTTCATTTATGCTGTTTACAAAACGCTCCAACTCGGTTCATACCCTTGGCCTTCAGGTAAGCAGGTGCTGGCGATGCCATGCTGCCTGGAGCGATTGTTTGAACCTTAGCAGACGTACCTGGAGTTCCAGGAATCTTTCCCAGTAACATTGCTGCAATTTTGTTATTGTAGGTAGAGTAACCCCCTTCTAGTTTCAAGTGGACATTTAGGCCCCTGGCACCTCTTAATGGATGTCTCTTTTACTGTTGCCTTTTTTTACTTCGGGCCAGGCAGACCAGCCCTCGTAATTCCTTGCAGTGGTCTCTGATTTGAATGAAAGGTGAAGTCTCTCGGGTTTATTGTTACCCTCTCCACAGGAGGAGTGCTGCCCAAGCCACCTTGGCATATTCCTCATAATCCAGAGAAGCAGTGACCTCATGGATATCCTCGTCCAGCAGGGGGCATCCTTGAGAAGCCGACCTGCTGCTGGCATGTGTTAGTATAGCCCACCTGTTTGGTTATGTGTGTTTTATATAAGTATGGTCACACGTGCATGTATGTCATGCAGATATTCATAGTAACAGTAACATACAAATATGGCAACCAAGGGGTCTTTGTAAAGGTTTGACTGACGACAAAATGCTCATCAGTGAAGAACTAGAGGGGGGCTGATGTTAGTTTATTATTATCATTACAAATAGTATTATAATTATAACTTGGAGCGGCACAGTGCTGCAGTGGTAGATAGGCAGTAAGGAGACCAGGGTTCATGTTCTGGGTTCTCCTTTGTGTCCTCTCAGTTTTCTGGTTTTCTTCCACAGTCCAAAGACTGGTCTGAGTGTGTGTGTGTGTTCACCCTGCAGTAGACTGGCACCCTGTCCAGGGATTGTTCCTGCCTTGTGCCCTATGCTTGCCCAGATAGGTTCTGGCTGCCCCAGAACAGTGCTCAGAATAAAGCAGGTTTAGAGGATGGATGGATGGATGGATGGATGGATGGAAGGGTAATGATCTGCAAGTGGCACAATGATACAATAGTTAGAACTGCTGCAGCTCAACTCCAGAGTCCTGGGTTTGAAAATCCTGGTCAGTATTGGGTTAGCAGGTTCTTCCCACCACTGGTGGGTTCCCTCAGATTCTCCTGATTTCCTTCCACATTGCAAAGATGTGCACTTCAGGTTAACTTGTTGCCTGAATTTGAAGCCATGTGATGGACGGGTGTCTTGTCTGGTGTGCTTGCTAATTTGTGCCAGATGCCTCTTGCGGAGTCTGATTTTATTGTCCTTTTTATGGTTTTAAATGGAGTGTGCCCATCGGTGAGTTGTAATATTTGCTGTATGGGTGCGTGTTTATGAAACGATCATGAGAGCTTTGTCAACTACTCAGAGCTAGTACTTTAAATCTGGAGTACTGCGTATGCTTTCAGTGAATATGTGAACGTCGCATACAGACTGCATATGTCAGACTGTACCTACTCTGTGCCCTTAGTGTGTATTATACCCACGGTGTACTACATATACTATACATGCATACAAAATAAGCAAGATCTCTGATACTCTGTGCAGAGATTACTGTACTAAACTTTAAATGCATTAGTGATAGCACATGCATTAGGCATATAGACATATAATGTATTCTAATAGGTTGTACACATGCAGCGATCAAAATGGTTTAACCTGAACCTGAAAGCGGTATTTTCTAGTGGTGACCAGGATATTAAATTTCTACCACGAGAGAACAACACACCTTCACAGATTCATTCTCTCCCAGTCCCCCTTTTTTATATCCGGGCAGGAATCGATGCTTGATTTGGCAGTTTTAGGCATTCATGTTGACGTGGATCTGAAACAAGAACCTGATAAACAACAAAACTTGCGGAAACTTGTTAGCTCCTTAGTATTGAAAAGTGTGAATTACGTTTACAGCAGTATACCTTAAATAGATATAAATGTGCGAGTGTATATTTAGGTTATATACATGTGCAGTGCACACATTGTATACATGTACTGTACTTAGTGTATAGCTTTGCACACAGAGGCAGTGTGTAAATATGTATGCAGATAATGGTGCACTCTGTAAATGCAATCATTCTAAACAATACAACTATTATTGGTTGTCTTGTATTGTCCTTTGAGCCTTTATCTGTGTATTCTATATTTTGTGTTGCTGTGACATTAATAATAGTGTATCCAATCGAATCGTTATTTTGCACATTCCATGTACATGCATGCTGCATATGTATTATACGTAAATATTTAAAATGTTCACATGTAGGCTATAACAGCTATATCGTACATACTTAAGCTGTAAATGTCATTATACTTAAAAGACAGTGTGTAAAGCTACACAGTTTATTGTCTATATAAAATATGCCAGAAATGCATTTAACACACGTTGCACAAACCCAACGTATTACATACCCACGTGCAGTGCACAAATGCAGGGGGTTTGGCATTGTATGTTTGCCAGGCGACTATAGAGTAAGATGCCACAATATTTAATTCAAAGCACGTAAGAGGGCTTCACAGTTCACTTGGGTACCTTTGTGTGTCTGATTGTCTGCAGTCACCTTCTGGCTTCTCTGGGCTCATCCCTAACATGTTTACCCTGCTGGGTTTACGTCAATTTTCCTTTCTGTCTCTCTGCCTCACTTCAGGTTGAGTTTTACACTCAAGGCGTCACATATTTTGCTATTGGCCTCTGTTTGTAGCCTCAGGGTGGAACCTTCATGCTACATTGTGGATGAGCTCACAGGTGTGGATCTCACCGCCGCTGCCCTTGGTGACTGGCATTGTCAACCTCATATCTCTGAGGGTGTATGTCACTCTTGTAGGGGCGTGTGTTGAGATGGTGCTCGCCAAAGTTGATTGAATTTGTCTTTCCCTTCTCCTCCTTTTCTGGAAATTGCAGCCTGAAGGCATGAGCGATGCCATGCACGTAGCTTCAGTAAATAAATAAATAGATAAGACACGCTTGCTTAATCGGATTTGCATAAAAAATGAAAGGTGCAAGTTGGGCAGCTGCTCGTTTAGGCCTCGTGTATCCCAACTCCAGAATCTAAATGCTACAAAGACATGGGCCTCTGGTTAGTGACCTGACCAAGTAGGTCTGAACTTATACTGGAATGCCATTTAAAGGGGACATGGGGAGCCTGAAATTAATCCCTGAGCTTCTACTGCACATTGAAGTCTGAAGTGAGGTGAGGTGGCGTGACTGCTTGAATTAAAGGCACCATGAAAGAATTAACATTTTGAATGTGCTGTTCAGGAGCCTCAGTCCCATGGTACAGTCTGTACTGGGCACACATTTTTCATGTGGGCAACGCCTCCCTGTGTCTCCTAACCGGTCTGCTAAGGCACCATATACTTAACAAGGGTCCCTGTCCTCAAAAGTTCTTGTCAAGTCACCATAGTCCCACTCTCCTGTTGGCTAGTAATGCACATTCACTGGAGTCAGGAGGTCTTTTTGAAGGACCCTCTAATATATGAGGTATTCTGCCCTGTGTCTGTCTCTCTCCAAAGCTTGAGAATGAGCCACAGGGATCACTTGCATGGTCATTGAAAATGGCAGGCTTTGTAAACCTGCGGTGTGCCAATTGGAGTTTCCTAGTTCTCAGATCAACTCCCAGACTCCATGCCAGTTGCACTTGTTACCAAAAACCTTGCACAGTAACCATCTGGAGGAGAAGCGGGTGGTCTAGTGGTGCTGGTGATTTGAACCCTTTGGGCTCCCAGATTCAGTCTCAATTTTGGCCCCTTTTTTCTGTGTTGGGGTGCTATTAAAACAGATGGTCCAGAATTCAAGTTTGGGGATGCTGCTCTTTCAAGTACCTCTTTAGCGCCTTCACTAGTCCAGCAATGTTGCTTTACCCAGTGTCCTCCTGGCTCTCCTTTTTAGATGGTTCTGTGTCTAAGTGTATCAGAGAAAATACAATTTGATAAATATGATGTGCAAAGCGGTGCCAACATAACAGACACTTGACCAGTAGGACAATGAGAGCACAATTTGGTCAGTAGGAAGTGAGCAGGACAATGTTCTGTCATGCAGATGGCATCACCTTTTTCCATTTTTTTTTCACAGAAACTCTCCTGAACACCAAGCAAGAAACCTCAGATCTGAAGTGGACCATCTATCCGAAGGCTGATGCACAGGTGAGCACAGGAACCCATGATGCACCCTTTGAAATTGGTGGGCAACACAACTGGCATCCTTGATCCCAGTTATCATACGATTATGAAGTACCTAATGTAAAATGTACTAAATATGTGGTGGTGTGTGAACTAAGTGGTTCAGCAAAGGGACACGTGGGTCTAGATCATCATTGGCTAGTCTCTCTCTGGCTAAGTCCAGCAGTCAAACGTGTGTAGGCCAGCTTGGTAACCTGGATGTCCATGGCCCAGACTAGGGGAAGCCATACCTATGTGGCTTTGATGGAAACCAGAGATGTGGAAATTTCACCTCTCACCATGACCACGATATAAGAGTGTGAGGAATGGTGGCATCATTTTATAATTTGTGTCTCATCTTGTCTTGTGTTTTTAGTGAGTAAATTGAAATGGTACAAGATACTTTTTGTTTGGTTAGATTCTTTTTAGCATTTGGTGGCACCAGATCTTTAGGAGCCAGGGCCTACCTTTCATTTATTTAGTGCCTTTTTATTGTTAACACCAGTAGAAGTGCAGCTATATAATGGGCAAGGGGCTGAGCTGGTAGCCTTGTTGTTGACAATACAGTGCAGTTCTCACAAGACTACATTGTATGCTGATAATTTTGCTAATAACTTTGGTAAATGTGAGAATATTATAAATTAATTTTTTCTAGCATCTCTGTCATGGTGGATGGAGCATTAAGAGCAAAGCAGGTCACTCCTGGTTTTTTTTAATATGAATCTCTTCCTCTTTTTTTGATAGTGGGAAGAGGTGAGTGGACTCGATGAGGAAGGCAACAGTGTACGCACATATCAGATCTGCAGCCTGGAGGGCAACCAAAACAACTGGCTGAGGACCACTTTCATCCCCCGTCGGGGGGCTTCCTACATCTATGTGGAGATCAGGTTCACCATCATGGAATGCTCATTTCTCCAAAGCAGCCAGGGCTGCAAGGAGACCTTCAACCTCTTCTACTTTGAGGAAAACTCAAATGTGGCCAATGACGTTTACCCAGCTTGGATGGAAAATCCATACGTCAAGGTGGACACTGTTGCGGCTGACTACCTCCTCCGCAAGGGCTCTCCTGGAAAGTTCAACACCAAAACACTTAAGCTGGGCCCCCTGACCAAAAATGGCTTCTACCTAGCCTTTCAGGCACATGGCACTTGCATGGCCCTCCTTTCAGTGCGTGTGTTCTTCAAGAAATGCCCAGCTGTGACAGTGAACTTTACCCACTTTGAGGAAACTGTGCCCCACAACCTGGTGGAGGAAGCAGTGGGACAGTGCGTGCCAAATGCCCACTTGGACACCACTGTGCCGAGGATGTTCTGTGGGGAGAATGGCCAGTGGGTAGACCAAGTAACCTCGAGCTGTTTGTGTAATGAAGGGTATGAGCCATCGGAGAAGAACACCATGTGCAGAGGTAAGAGAACTTTGGCAGTTGTATTAATGTTTTCCATTTGGTAAATGTCATTCATTTTTTTAGTAAACAAAGGAACATCACAAATAAAATTAATGCTGCTTATTCTTCATGTGGTATTTGAATGTTATCCACACTCAGAACTGAACTTCTGCTAGTTATTGCTATACCATGTCCCACAGATCTATTTCCAGCTCTAAACAATTCTCTAATTGGCATCTCTTAGATGACAAGACCTTAGATGAATATAAGTTGTGGTAAATTGGCAATAAAACTGTTTGACCACAGTCGCTCCACTCTAGGCTTTCATCTCCCATGGGGGACTGAAATATCATTCATGAAGCTGCCGTCACCATAGTGTTTGTGCCAGTCTGTGTTAATTAGCCTGACCCATTCTCCTCTATTTCAAAATGGCCCTTCTGTTGGATCTCTTGGCTGGAATTAAAAAAGCCTGACAATCACCTTCTCCCCTTTTACTTTTCATATGTACTTGAAGTGTCATCTCTTTTCACCCTTTGTACTTATGATTTGGACCGTGGCCTCACACAAACATGTTGGCAATATATGCTTTTGCTTGCTCAATGGCCACCCCTTGGCCATTAACCCACGAGATTTGTTTCCCCCCCCCAATTAAATAGTGAATTGCTTATATAATTGTGGGGAATACATTCAAAATGAAATCCACTTCTTGACACAATGAGTTGTGAGGATGTGGAATAAGCAAGTTAACAGCTTACCTGGAGGAGATGTGGAGACCACTGAGCTAGCATCCAACTGGCCAGCTCGAGGGATGGAATGGCTGCCTCTCATTTATCTTGCTTCTTTTAGTGCAAGTCGAAGCCCACATTACTACATTATTTGTTTAACTCTTTTAGGGCTAATTTTTTTTTTTGTTTCTTTTCTCCCAGGGCTGAATATTTTTCCAAAAACTATCTTTTTTTAAAAAAAGAACACAAAGCAATTGAAATCAACAAAAAATATTTACTTTTGACAAATGTTACTGTCTTGCATGTTGTATGAGCCTGCATACTCTGATTTCACATACATATCACATACATTTTACACAGCAAAGTCTGATCTCGCTCAAAGCAGCCAATTTCAGTCATTGCCACATTGCACTGCTTACAATATGTGTTGCTTTGGTGCTTACTTTTCAATTGTCTGTTGCTGCACTTTCTCACATATATTGTTAGTGTGTACTGTAGAGAGACAAGTCACCCATTTGCCATCGTGCCATGCCACTGCCACCAAGTTATTCGCCCGCATAAAAACCGTATTGTCACCTCTTTTCATCTTCAGCCTGTCTGGCTTCAACTGTGAAGCCATGTGTCTCCTGTTCACCCTCACTGTGCCACAAGCTCCAATTCCTCTGCTCTGTAGCTCCATGAACAATTCTGGGCATGTATAAAAATTGTCCATGTACACAACATGACCCAGATGTTCATAGCCCTGAAGCAGCTCCAGCACAACCTGACTTGTCAAGGGACAGTTCTCTATTTGAAACAAATACTTTCCTGTATATGTAATTACTTCAGGCAGAAACCAGTGTTTGCTTCTGCCAGTGCAAAATCCTTTATGCCATACTTTGTGGGCTTGTCTGGCATATATTTGCAGAAAAAAAGGTGTCCCTTTTATTTTATCATAGATTCATGCACAGACAAATCACAGCCAGGCTGTTAAAATCGTTTCTATATTGGTTCCACAATGTCAAGCAGGGGCTGAACTTTATGCATGACGTTATAGCCTGGCTCACCCCATGGGATTTGCTTCTGTTTATTACAGAAGTGAATAAAACTTTGCAGCATCACGTACCTATCATCACACTGCATAACCTGTCCAAAGCCACCAGGGGACAAATCACATTTGGACCAATGCTCCCTGAAATTATATCACCAGTTCTGTCCCATCTCTATTTGTAATGCCACAGCGAGCTTCATCTCGTCTTTTGTTGTGTGTTTCCACTTTGAAAAATGAGAATGCGATGCAAGCGCAGCCCGCGATTCAAAAATTTCTCTGCCTACCTGTTTGTCTCGTCTGACAGTAGCTGAAAAGCAGTATCGGGAGAGAGCAGCCTGAAGTAGTTCAGCAGCTGGTGATCTGTTGTGTCCAACAGCAAGCCATGCCGTCTTGTGAAGTCCGGTAGCCAGTTCGGCTCCCACGGATCAATGTCTGTGTATTCCTCCCACGCAAACCTTGCCGTAGATGCATCAGCTGTGCAGATGCGCTCAGCTGGCAGTGGATCAGCTGGCGCGGCATCGGCTGGTGTCCGATCAGCTGATGCTGGCTTCTCACTCTCTTGTTCGATCTCCTGATCACTGTCAATAAAATCCGATTCTGAAAAATCAGAGTCCGACTCCGTGATAATGCGCAAAACATTGTCTGCCGAGTGTTTTCTTTTCTGCACTCGCTTCGCTCCCTTGTGACATGTCGATGCCATCTTGCCATTTGTTTACATTTCGCAACTCACGCACATGCAAGGATTAGTTGCAGAGTCAACGAGTCTAGCATTCCTCCAAGCACAGAGGGAATGCCTGCGACGTGACAGGGAGTTTTGTCACCGTTAACAGCTGAATGTTGCCCTCTATCCTTGGATGTCGACTTTTGTCGACATTCGCCCTCAACCCCTCCTGTCGACAAAAGTCGACATCCGCCCTAAAAGAGTTAAAAACACAGATATTAGTATTGTAAACAAAAAGGTGAAATCTGGGACTTTTGAAAATGCTCTCCAGAGACGTATACTTCTAAAAACGCCAGTGGCAAAGTGGACAGGTCAAAATGTAGACTTTTAAAAATGCTGACGCCAGTCACACTCTGATTTGCTCATGCTTATTATGTAGCCCTTACCTGATTGGGTCTTGCTTATTACGACATGTCATTCCCTAATTGGTCACCCTTCATAGAAGAAGTGTAAATTCCCACTAAGCGGTCGTATAGTTGCTTTCCAGGGCGCTGCTAGAGTTGCTTACCTGTATGCATCTAATTTGTGTTCCATACTCTTTTGAATGCTGCATACAAGCACAAAAGGCAAATAATTTACTGGTCCTGATGTTTTGCAATGAATTCCGTGGTCAACGGCAGTACCACCCCTTTAAGGATTTTTTTTTTCTGATGTGCACAAGCCTAGTGTAGGTGTATGTCTACATTATATGCGAGTTTGGTGATTTTAGTGTGGACTTTTGTAAATGATTTGAAAACACTGGTGTGGACTGAGATTATTTTGGTTTAATAACACCATTTACAAATGAATGGAAGTAATGTGGCTCATTGCTATTCAGACCAATTAGTGCTTATCTAATCTGTTTCACTACTCTATAGCCACACCTCTACCACCCATATTAGTCACATGTTCATTTGTGGAGAATTTTTCCCATTTTCTTTCATTAGCACTCTAATGTACGTCCTGTTTCTCATTTGTGAGGACAGTTCTGGTCAATCACTTCACAAAGTTTCTATTTCGAACATCGCTTTCATTTTTTCGGCCCCTCTGTTGACAGTAATTTGATGCTGCACAGGGAGCCATTGTAGGGCAGCATGACAAGGGGTTACATGGTCTGTTTGTTTTCTGTCTGAACTCTGGTAGCAGCATTCTGATCCCCTGTAAACACGTTGGTGTTTCAGTTTGGAGTCTACATCACTTTGTTAGAAATTATTTTCTTGACCATTGTCCACCAATAAATCATCAGTTCCTCCTGTAAAATATTTTGGGAGCGGTTGACATGAATATTTTGCTGCTGAATGGGGCCTGACAATTAGTGACTTTGTGATCTTTGACACTAACTTCTTGGAGTGTAAAGGGCTATACATTTTGAAAGAAAAATCGTGTTGCCAGTTCTTTGCTTGAGCAATTAGAATTTAAAGTTGGCGTCATAGATTGATTTAGTGGTTTGTTGAGAATTCAGACCCATCTGTAGCACACAGTTGATGCATTAGGGCCATTTAAAAGGAGAATTGCAGCGGTCCAATCCATTCAAACCACAATTTTGCCGAATGCCCACTTTATGTTGATACAACCCCGATTCCAATGAAGTTGGGACGTTTTGTAAAACATAAATAAAAACAATACAATGATTTGCAAATCCTTTTCAACCTATATTCAATTGAATACATTACGAAGACAAGATATCGAACGTTCAAACTTTATTGTTGTTTTGCAAATCTTCACTCATTTTGAATTTGATGCCTGCAACACGTTCCAAAAAAGCTGGGACGGGGCAGCAAAAGACTGGGAAAGTTGAGGAATGTTCAAAAAACACCTGTTTTGAACATTCCACAGGTGAACAGGTTAATTGGAAACAGGTGTTTGTCATGATTGGGTATATAAGGAGCATCCCCTAAAGGCTCAGTCGTTCACAAGCAAGGATGGGGCGAGGTTCACCACTTTGTGAACAACTGCGTGGGCAAATAGTCCAGCAGTTTAAGAACAACGTTTCTCAACGTACAATTGCAAGGAATCTAGGGATTTCATCATCTACTGTCCATAATATCATCAAAAGATTCAGAGAATATGGAGAAATCTCCGCATGTAATCGGCAAGGCCGAATACCAACACTGAATGCCCATGACTTCGATCCCTCATGCGGCACTGCATTAAAAACCGACTTTATTCTGTAAAGGATATTACCACGTGGGCTCAAGAATACTTCAGAAAACCATTGTCAGTTAACAGTTCGTCGCTACATCTACAAGTGCAAGTTAAAACTCTAGCATGCAAAGCGAAAGCCATATATCAACAACACCCAGAAACGCCGCCGGCTTCTCTGGGCCCGAGCTCATCTGAGATGGACTGACGCAAAGTGGAAAAGTGTGCTGTGGTCTGACGAGTCCACCTTTCAAATTGTTTTTGGAAATCATGGACGTCGTGCCCTCCGGGCCAAAGAGGAAAAGGACCTTCCGGATTGTTATCAGCGCAAAGTTCAAAAGCCAGCAACTGTGATGATATGGGGGGGTGTTAGTGCCCATGGCATGGGTAACTTGCACATCTGTGAAGGCACCATTAATGAGGAAAGGTACATACAGGTTTTGGAGCAACATATGCTGCCATCCAAGCGACGTCTTTTTTCAGGGAAGTCCCTGCTTATTTCAGCAGGACAATGCAAAGCCACATTCTGCATGTGTTATAACAGCGTGGCTTCGTAGTAAAAGAGTGCAGGTACTAGACTGGCCTGCCTGCAGTCCAGACCTGTCTCCCATTGAAAATCTGTGGCGCATTATGAACCACAAAATACGACAACGGAGACCCCGGACTGTTAAGCAACTGAAGTTGTACATCAAGCAAGAATGGGAAAGAATTCCACCTACACAGCTTCAACAATTAGTGTCCTCAGTTCCCAAACGCTTATTGAGTGTTGTTAAAAGGAAAGGTGATATAACACAGTGGTAAACATGCCCCTGTCCCAGCTTTTTTGGAATGTGTTGCATGCATCAAATTCAAAATGAGTGAAGATTTGCAAAACAACAATAAAGTTTATCAGTTTGAACATTCGATATCTTGTCTTTGTAGTGTATTCAGTTGAATATAGGTTGAAAAGGATTTGCAAATCATTGTATTCTGTTTTTATTTACGTTTATACAACGTTCCAAGTTCATTGGAATTGGGGTTGTAGATTGGCTTGTTGGTATTCCTTATTGCCGCCCATGCAATACAAATAAACTGGACCACTAATTACACCACCATTGTTCATCCCCTTCTCTTTTACAGTTCTACAGTTACCATGATCTGGCTGTAAAGGTGCCATCCCTAGTACCCAGTTTCTTATGGCTATTCAGCCCAGAATGGTTTGTCCTTCTGTCTTTGCATCTCTAAGCACATTTTTCATTTGTCTTTTGCCTTTGCTAGTTTGCGTTTGGCTAAAGTGCAACCTGCTTTCCCCCCCTTGTAGTTTTGGCCAGTCACTTAATGTACTCTTGATGCGGACCTCCTAATTTTCCTTGTCCCCCTGCCAGTTGGATCTTTTGGACCATCCCTGTTTTGCACGCTTAGCTCTTTGCTCATTCTTGAAGTGTGTTTTTTATTTGTTTGTTCATTTTAGTCCTCTCTCCTGAGTGCAATGCCAGAGTGCAAAAACTCAGGCAGACAGGAGATGCTTAGCAGATGAATAAAAATTATACTTTTTGTTGCTTTTCCCAATTGGATCCTTTACCGTTCTCTTTGATTGGCTTTGATTACATTTGCCCACCTCTTGTCAAGGTTCATAACCTGCTGCTTCTGTGCCCCCCCAAAATTGAGCTCCCACCTCTCATCATGGCCTTGGTTTTTCAGTTTATTATGGTTGTTTGCTGAGGCCTGCCAACTTGTACGACTTGGAGCATAGTGGGCCTTTTAACAGCAGCCAGTGTGCCCAGGCTGACACATGTTATATAGCCCTGGGCAGACCTGAAAACACTTCAAAGAAATTTACAGGAGAAAAATGAACGTAATCTGGCGAGGGAAGATTACCCCTCGGCATATGTGCAATTGTTGTTGCATCTATATTTTTTCTCTCTCACACGTGAGGGGAAAGTGTAGAAAGGTGACAGGAATGTCACGCGCGAAAGGATCAGAGCGGCTGGTTCTGTAACATGCCGAGTAGGCTGTGCCTCAGCTGGAAAGCTTTAGCCCGCTTTGGTAGAGGCATATACGGTTGCCATCTGGCACCGGTTTCCTTGCATTGAGCTTTGCTTTGTTCATTAATCGGTTTTGGTCTGTGCCCATTAATTGATGCCCATCTAATTGGTTCCCCTGTGTTTTTTTGCAGGCTTAACTTTACATTATCCCTTAAAAGTTCATTAATGCTGCAGGCATACATATCCGTCACTGTTACACCTTTTCTTTACGATGGACTAGACCCCCACAATCTAGAGGCAGAAGTGTCAGTTGTCACTGGGATAACTTGTGAGCCCCCTTGCATTTCTTGTTTCGGACTGAGAATTTAAAATGTCTTGGTTGTGGCTTTCCTTCTGTATGACATTTAGTAAATGTGAGTTCTGGTAATAAAAGTTGATTCCTTCTCCTTCATAGACGTGTTAAAGAAATACTTCATCCACTTTTTTTTTTTGTTCTTTTTTTTTTTTTTTTTTTTGTTCTGTGATAATTACCCCATGTAGTTTGTAATGGTGGTCGAGATAAATTTTAATCTCATGTCTTCATACAGAATTGAGCTTTCTAACTTTATACAATAGGCATCTCTGGTGCCAACACTGGACAATGGCAAACAGTATCAAAAATGTCCATGGGAGGAAAAAAAAAAAACTTCACGTTACCCATATCACATAATCCAAATGTCCTGTCATCCAGTGAGCAGAACTGACTTCTGGCTCAGCCAGTCAGTGCCTGGATTAGTAAATCCCATTAATATGTCATAGGAGTGTCACTGAAGTATGGACTTAGGGATTGTCAATATGCTCACAGTATACCACAGATGTATTTTTACTACAATGTTCTTAAATTAACCATCTCTGGAAATGCTCTTGTGAATAAAATACGAACAAGCATTTCAGTTGTAGACCCACCTGGCGTTGTTACATTTATAGTACCTTGGGATTATTTACTGACATTCTGGGAAACAAGTATGAGGTATATTCTCTTCTTGATAATCTCACCACTCACTTTTAAAAATTTTTAATCTTTAGAGTTACTCGCCTCTCAGTGTGTCCTTTTTGTTTATCACATGAAGTACAACGTTAGTCGGTGAAAAAGCTGTCACTGGATTGGACTCCTGATCAGTGGGTGAGGTGGGGAGGCAGGTCTTCAATTCAAATGGTTGATCACATCTGCACGCATTCCATTTTTTGTTCATGAAGACTTTTTTCAGAAGTGGTTCATTTAACAATGTTTTAGCAAAAAATGCAGGCATTTTGCACATTGTGAGCAAAATGACAACAACATTTATTTATATAGCACATTTTCACTCAAACAATATATCTTAAAGTGCTTCCCAAGATGTCCAAGAAAAGACTTGTGGATTATGCGACAGGTTTTACATAATTTTTTCCCATGTAATTCTTAAATGTTGTCCAGTGTTGCTCAAAGATGCCTATTCCACCAGAAACTTTATCACTGTTCTGCATGAAAACACGTGATTAAAAATTTTGGCCATCCGTATGAACCACATAGAGTAAGTAACATATAAAAAAAATTGTGTGTCACAAAAATTGTGACGTTCATCAACAAATATTTTCAAAATCACCAGAGACGTGCTACAACATTCTCCTAAACTGGATAAAAGTATCTGCTAAGCCTTTCTATAACTGATTTCCTTTGTTTGAAAACTCGGTGAACAAAATCACTGCATGCTGTACATAAAAACAGAATGGAAGTCACCCAAATGTTCCCTTTTCTGTTGACCTCGGTATAAAAAAAGTTTTCAAAATGTCCCAATTTCCAACAATGCTGATGCAAAAAAAAAATCTCCTTTCCCGCTGTCTTTGATGGAAAATAGGTAATACTATATGTCCCCATTTCCATTGACTCCTATGCTACAGATCCCCAGAATGTTGATCTTTTAATTTAACCTGAGACAGAAATTGCTCAGCTATCCCTGTTTCTGTTGACTTTGAAATAAGACCACCACTCCTGTGCCCAGCAGAATACTTTTAGTGGAAGTTACTATTAATTGATCATCTCGCACTGCTGTGGGAGTACAGACATACTTGGGCACCTTCAAGTTAACATAGTCAACTCTACGTGCTAATTAGGGACAGGCCTTCCTACCTGGGTATGATGTTTATGGTCCAAAGAAAATGGTCTAATGAGGGCAGAAGTGGGTTTGACAATTCTTCCAATTTTTTTGGTGGTGTTTTTAAAAAAAAAAAAAAAAAAAAAAAAACCTCACTAACTCAAAGTTGCCAATTTAAGTAAAAATCTGTTGGTGCAACCACCTCCAAAAAGTGTGGAGGGGGGCATTAGGATAAAGGCTTATGGACCCTTGGAGTAAATCAGTATTCACAAGGGCCAAGTGGTGGTCATCACTCCTTCCTTTAATTGTGAGTCGGGCTACAAAGATGACCTGTGGCCACTGTCCATACACTGAGCTGAGTAACCTTGGACTGTGAGATCATTTGTAGTCCTCAATCTGAGCTCACATTAAATGGAGAGTTCAATGAGGCACAAATTAGCCGTTGGTTAGAAGACAGACCAGAATTAAAAGCTCTGGTCACTGTGGCTTGTCATGAACTTAGAAGTCTTTCACAGTCCTCAGTTTGAGCTTGGAAACCACGGAACAAACCGTCCAGTTAAACGCAGAGTTCAAAGAGACACATAAATTAGTTGCTGATAAAGGGAGAGGATAAAAAATAAATCTGCCGCCGTCATGGAACCGAGTTGAGTAGCCCTGATCTATGAGTTCATTCACAATCCTCTCATATTGAGGTTGGAGTTGTGGGGGGGGGGGTGGACAATAAGTCCAGCTAGATGCGGAGTTCAAAGGGACACACAAATTACCCACTGATTATGCGATTGGCTACAATGGAAACCTGTGTCCACTCTGACCCTCCAGCTGATTCATGAGAAATTAGAGCATTGGGCAGATTGACATATGGGTCAGCCAATCAGTCCTTGGGTGAGTGAATCTCATTAATATGCTGTAGGAGTGCCTCCAGAGTATGGAGGAGGGGATTGAGTACTGAAACAATTCAGTGAAATAAGGGGACATAACAAAGCCCCTTGACACACTGTTAGCCCCGGTGCAAGCTTAAGCCACACGATAAATGCCCAGTAGCGTGAGGAGGTGATTCACACATCAACTTGATTATATGTCTGAGACCAACTCATTTAAGACTGAGGAAAGTAGCACACAGAAGGGCGGAGGTTGACTATTCGTTTGAACTGGTGAGCCATCTGCTTGGTCATGAATGTCGGGTCATACAGGTGGTTCCTTGGTAGCCCCTAGAAGCCTTTGTGGGAAGCCACAACCGTTTCATTTGTAAGACATGGCAATCTGAAAATACAGTTTTCCAAGAAACGAGCACAAGCTTGTGCGTGTAGAGATGCTTATGTATGCATAAAGCGCCTGCTCCAACCTACTGATTAAGCCAGCGTCTGGCACACTATAGCAGCAATTAAAAACTTCATTAGCTCACCAGAATGCAATGGCGAGCTCCAGCAAGGCATGTCTCTTCTAGTTTAGTTAGCCCAGCTGTGTCTGCGGATCACCCAAGCCTTCAAGCTGCCTCTTAATGAGGCTGCTGAGGAGAAGCGTCTAATCCATCATTCTGGATGGACACTCGGTGTGGAGGCATAGAATAGGCTGGGGGGTGGGTGGAGTCTCTGAACAATGCACACCCCATAAAGTGTGTTTATGTGGAATGAAAGTTTGATGCAACTTGGAGAAGTTCTCAGAACTTGGCCTCTCCTTCAAAGGCACATTTATGAGGGTGACGCCTTCTGGAACGCAAATGATATTTGGCCATTGGGCTGTAGCTTAGAGTTATTGGGCAGGGTAGTAGCAGTAGTAGCACTGGTACCGTCACATGTCTGGAGTATAGTGAAATTCTTACTTGCTTATAAGGAACGCTTTGGCCCTGTTGAATTTGTGCCACAGCATTTCTTGGTGCACATCTCTTTTGGACAAAATATCTTGTGGTCCTCCTGGATCATGTGTGGATGGTTGGTAATGGGTATTGATTCTTTCTGGACCATACTTTGTTCACTGACAGGAGAGTTTCTGGTTCACTTAGCTTAAACACAGGTTGTCGGTGATAATTATTGGTATCAGTAGTCTTTGGTCTTCTGGGTGAAGCACGGAGTATATTCTACAGCTTTTGGCCTGCTTGAGTCTATCAGGTTTTGCCCAGCTAGGTCAAACCTTGGTTGACTGCAGCAATCTGTGGTGATCCAGAGTGTTGTTTGTGGTGGTGCCAGAAGCCCCTTGGTCTTCTGGATCAAGAGCAGAGTTAATCTGGCAGGTTTTGGCCCTCTTGTGCTTGTATCAGTTTGACAGTAGGTGTTGACCAACTAGGTCAAAACTGGGTTGACTGCCTCAATTCTTGGTATTCTGGAGTCATTCTTGTGTTGTTGAAAGTGGACATTGGTCCTTCTGATTTGAAATCTGGTTAGAGGTGCACCCACTTTTGTAAAACCTGGTTTGGCCCCATTAGTTCTTGGTACTCCTGAGTCATGTTTGTGGTGATGCCAGTAGGCCTTGGTCACTGGAGGTAGTGGATCTAAACTTTCTGAAGTCAAACATATGAGGAGGGTAGTACTGGATCTTATTGGTGAAAAGGCCTCTTCTACTCACAGGCCCCTGGGTACGTATATAAAATGCCCAGATGGTAGATATGCCCCTGGCCTGCAGGTATTGGTGGTTCTTTATCCATAACTTCTGAAGCATTTATTTTTTTAAATTTATTCAGCCATCTAAGAATCACATACTCCAGTTATGGGATTGCATGGACCAGCACCCTTTCATATCATCACTGGGTGTAAGCCACAAACAGATTCTGAATTGAATGGCAATCCTTCATAGGGCGTACTCACTCGTACCAGGTGGCAAGAGAATCGTCAACTAACAGATGTGTTGAAGGAAATCTTGAGAAACTTGGAAAATCCAACCCAGTCATAGGGAGAATGTGTCAACTTTGCATAAACTGTGACGAGACTAGGAATTTAAGTGGACACTTGGAGCTGTGAGGTAGCAGCACTCAACTCTGTGGCACAGTGACACCCTCATCCCATTTATGTGATTTATACACTGAGTTTTATGTCCAGGGTCCTGGCTTTATTTTAGAGGGTCTCTTGCAAGACATTGGGGACTTCAGTCAGCGCTGAAATGGACACACAGTGGGCCAAGGGGCAACTGAAGACAGGCCTAAATTGACTCCTCTAGGCCATGTTGGGTGGGCAACTGTATGTCCCCAGAAGGTTGCATTTACTTGACATCCAGTCATTGGGAAGCTAGAGAGCCACACAGCAGCTTGATCCCATACTGAGATGAGATTTGTAGGAGTGTAGTTATCATATGCTTGCTTTAAGGCAGAGCAAAGCCCAGACATTGAAATAAAAGGTTGACACATGAATGTCAATGTGACACAAGTCTGAGTAAGTGCTTGTGTTACCTTTCTGCTCCGGATGCTTTACAGGGGCATAGGTGAGATGTGTAGAGGCCACTTATAGCTGGTTAGTAAAAATGAATCTTTGCAGCTAGTTAAATGGGGATGTGTAAGTGGAGTGGCAGGGTTGTCGATTAACACCATGAGTGAAGCCAGCGGAGAGGCCTAACGTGGCAACAGGCTGCTCAGCCTGGGCGGGAACGGCACGGACTAACTCTCTCGCTTTTGGCTGTGTCATGCGTCACCCGCTGCTGAGCCAATTTGTAGCTTTCGCCGTCTCCGCCTCAGCAGCTCTTCTGCTAATTGGTCTTCATTCTTTGCACCGAGGCCCCACAATACGCATTCTCAACAAACTTCTCTTTGCTTCTCAGACAAAGGCCTTTGTCTGCCTTGGAGGGGCTCTGAGAGCAAGCCACAGGCCAGAGGTCGCACTGGGGTCACATTCCAGATTGCGGATTTGCTGCTGCGGACAGCTCAATGGCCAAGTTCTCCCGCAGCGTCGAGGTGATGAGGCTCGTGAGAAAAGACGGGTGCTTTGAACAGCCGGGAGTGAGGGGCAGGAGGGAAAGAGACCCCATTGCTCTATCTCTCAAATGCATGCTTTTCAGTGCCTCTTACCGAACGCCAGTCATGCCACTTCACTCTGGCCTACAGACAGACATCTCGGTATTCACTGAAGGATGCCTTCCTGCATGTGGAGCTTGTCTGCACTAATCAGTCTGAAGTGACAGAGAAGATTATTTTCTGCCTCTGTGTCCTGCAGCATGCCAATATGAGTCTGTAGAACATCGATCAGTAAATGTCGTCTGGCATGTACTGTCAGTTAATGGATCCAGAATGGAGGAGGAATAGACATTTGAGAGTGTCACTGTTGATCTGCCGTGTGAGAATGTGACGAGTGTGGCTGGTTCATAGCTCGAGCATCTTGGGTTCAAACCCAGCTTGATCACTACACTGCGCATTCTCTCTGTATCCATACAGGGTTCTCCGTCTTCCTTTTGACATCTCAGAGTGGTACATTTTAGATTAGTTGGAGACTCGTGTAAGTGACACCCCATCCAGAGTAAGCAGGTTCAGTGCCGGATGAATAGATTATAAAAGTAAGCTGTTTTAGTTACAGTATATTCAAATGTACTCTTGAACAAGAGGAGCTCGGGGTGTTAGTCCAAGTGCTCTGCTGCTTTAAAATGTCCAAAGATGGCCCCAGACACTTAGGCTTAGAATGTATGCAGCAACTATACACCATAACCAATTGACCTGGCTAAGGAAGAGCACGAACAACCGATAAATCAGTGAGTTTTGAAATCTTCTGGTTTTCCGCTTGCTGTCAGGTGGCTGATCTTTCTTGGTGAACACTAGCTATGCATTCACCTCAAAACTGCCTGCACGACATGTCCTGCCACATATTGTTAAATATGTTTTAATGTATCCCAGGCTAGCATTTGTCCTCCACTTTGCCCCTTTTAGCATCAGACTGTTGATAGTTAACCTCTCCATCCTAGATTCTCCACACACCAATTTTCTGGAATGAATGGTTCTTGCATTTTTTGATTTATTCTTCTCAACAGTATTGAAAATAAATAAAACTAATGAGTAGCCCATCTTAGAA
The DNA here is from genome assembly GCF_900747795.2 of Erpetoichthys calabaricus. Classification (NCBI taxonomy): domain Eukaryota; kingdom Metazoa; phylum Chordata; class Cladistia; order Polypteriformes; family Polypteridae; genus Erpetoichthys; species Erpetoichthys calabaricus. The sequence goes on along the minus strand of NC_041396.2, from coordinate 272,599,739 downwards.
ATGGTGTGTAAAGTCCCAGAAACACTCTGCAGCCCCGGATACAGAATACAAGCTACAGATACCCTTAAGGTTTAGCTACTGTTTACAGTCTCAAAGGCACCCTAATAGATGACATGGCTACTAGCCCAGAGGTCAAGCTTGAGTTCACTGGCCCCTCCAAGGCACACTTAGACTTAAACTGGCATAGATTGCCCTTAAAGTGACCCAAAGTTCAAGCTTGAGTATACAGGCCCAGAAACATCCCCTAGGGTTTCATTTTAGTGAAAACTGTCATAAGGCATGACATGGACACTACAGGCCCAGACATCAGACTTGAGGTCACTGGCTCAGAGGGGTCCTTTGATTAAACTGGTATACATGAGTGCAGAGATTCCACAAGATTCCAGCTTTTGTATACAGCTCAAACATTGTTTTGTCTCTGGGTTTGTATACTCCGGTTTGATCCTTGGGTCAAGACTGGGTCTATAGTCGCCATGTCATTTCTTATGGGCAATCTGGCATTTATGCAGAAGCTAATTCATAAGGGTCATTTAGAGTTGTGCCAAAGCTTAGCATGAACCTGCGCATGGGCCTGATACTCCTGTTTCCTTAAATCTGTTCTTGCCAGAGGTGTTAGATCATTAGAACATAAGACAAATTTGACAAGAACAGGCCATTCAGCCTAATAAACCTCAGTTATCCTATCCACTTGATTACTCCAAAACAATATAATTCTAGTTTTGACAATTCTATAAGTCTTACGTTCTACCACACTACTTGGTAACGTATCCATGTATCTATAGTTCTCTGGGTGAAGAACAACTTCCTAATGTTACCCTTAAGTTTCCAACTGGGTCCCTGTGTTTTTGATCAACTTGCTTTAAAATAACAGTCTCAATCCACTGGAATAATTCCCTTCATAATTTTAAATACTTCAATCATGTCACCTGTTAGTCTCTGTTTGATATAACTGAAAAGCTTTAACACCTTGAAACTCCTCATAACTCACCCCCTGCAGTTCTGGAATCCACCTATTTGCTCTTCTCTGGACTTTTTCTAGTGCTGCTATGTCCTTTTTGTAGCCTGAAGACCAAAACTACACACAGTACTCCAGATGAGGTCTCACCAGTGCATTATAAAGCTTGAGCAGAACCTCCTTGGACTTGTTCTCTACTCACAGTGCTATATAAGCTAATATTCTGTTCACTGTCAGTTGAGTCCACTATGACTCCTAAATCCTTCTCATAAGGTGTACTTTCTATTTTCAGAAATCCTATTGTGTATTCAAACCTAACTATTTTTACTTCCTACTTGTAATATTTTACATTTACTTGCATTAAATTTCATCTGCCAGCAATCTGCCCAAGCCTGTGTGTTGTCCACGTCCCCCTGTAATGATTCAACAGATTTGAGATTATCTGCCAGTCTATGTATGTCTTAAAGGGTAAGCCAACATATTCAGGTCCAGAGATGGACAAGAGTCCTACAGGTGTAAACAGCACCTAGGCTATTAAAATGATGAACTGGAGTATACATTCCTTAGAGATGTTGGTTCATACAAAGTCAGAGACGTAGAAAGGCTCAGGTAATTTGTGCACATCTTTTGTGATGTCTGGTGTCCATATATAGGCCTTTGGTGCCCGTTTGATGAAATGAAGGTCAGAACTACAGAATAGGTTCTCCAAGGTGTCTGAAGGTTAGTGGAATTAGGCCCTCAAGGCCCAGCCAGCTGCGTGATGTTGAAAGCACTTTGGGCGTTATCAGCTGTCTCAGGGTTACTTTCCCTTTGAACTTTTTGTCTCTCTCGCGTGCTTGCTTGTGCTGAATGAATGAGGCGACCCTTTCCTGGTCCTCCTGAATGGAACCGCGGGACTCGGCTACTGCCTGAATGAGCCGTCAGCCTCTGAGCTCTATCTCCCATTCTCTAGTGCTTTAAAGCCATCTGGAGGAGCTTTTATTTGTGTTCCTGGGTGTCTGAAGTGGAGGACTCTGGGTATGTTCATTTGGTGTGAGGGGGTTTGGGCCCTCACAAAGAGTAGGCACTGACAGGAATTTCAAGTGGCAGACATGCTTTGTTATTTGGGGGCTGGTGGTGGTACTGCATCCTGACTGATTTTCTCTTTTCTTCTTCTTCCCTTCCCAGCTTGTCCACTTAAGTACTTCAAAGCTGTCAGCGGGTCCAAATCCTGTCAGCTCTGCCCACCAAACAGCTATTCCTCTTCAACAGGATCCAGAGTGTGCATCTGCCGCAATGGCTTCTTCCGGGCCTCAACGGACCCTCCTCAGGCGCCCTGCACCAGTAAGTAAAAACCTTCTGACTTTATCCTTTTGTTCTAGATTGGTGAACAGGTATATAATGCAGGCAGTGTGGTGTAGTAGTTAAGGTTTTGGATTTCAGACCCTGAGGTTGTGGGTTCAAATCCCACTAGTGACACCGTGTGACCAAATCACTTCACCTGCCTGTACTCCAGTTGGAAAAAACAAAATAAATGTTACTAGCTATTGTAATTTGCGCTGGATGAATGCATCAACATAATATGTACATGTAATGATGTACCCCTGTTATGGCTGTTCACAGATTGGCCACCCATATGGGTAAAAGAAGGTTGATCTTCATGGAAAATATTAAAGGTGACCACATTGCAGCTTATGGCACTGGTGTGCCAGCCTTACATTTGGCCATTGGGTTTGGGTTGCCTTAAACCAGTCTTTATCTCCCCTTACGCTCTCTGCTTTGGCCTTTTTCATGCCAGTAGGTTTGACGTCTCTTGAGTGTGTGACTTAGAAAGAAAGTATTGGCATACATACTCCACCTCATTTAGAAGCTAAAATAGACAACCACAACACTCAGACCCCCAGATTATGATGATCTTCATATGGTGATGCACCCACTGCACCCCATCTGCATGTTCAGTTAATATAAACTCTATGTTCAGTGTTTGCCAGCTCTTTTCCCTGTTGATTTGGGTTTGGGGCATGCTCTACTTAACCCCCATGCCAACCTTAACTGGCACTTATTTTGAGTATATAAAGTTAACTTTGTGCCCATACTTGGTTAAGCCTTTTAATTTGGGAAAGATTTGATGTTAATATATTGAGGCACCAAGTCCTTAGTCTGCCATGTTTCAAGGGCAATTATTATGGTACACTTTACGGTCCTATCTGCCCAAATTCCTTGTGCTTGACACTGCAGGGGTGCCCTGCATCTGCCAGTTCTGAAGGCCATTGCCTTCTGAGATTGCCCATGGGTTGGTTGATAATTGTGGACAACTCAGTGTGCAGCTTGCCAAGTTCCATGACTTGATGGTTTGATGAGTGCTTTTACGAGCGCCTCTTTTTCAGAATATCAGGAAGCAGTGAGGTTCGGGACATCAGTTTTTTTTTTTTTTATTAAAAAATTCAAAAACCGTTCAATGCTAAATTCAAACATTATGTAAAAGTAGCAGTTGTGGTCAGAGTAAGGCAAAAACCAAATGCTGGATTTCCTACATTCTGTCGTCTTATTGGCGCCTGAGTGGCAGCCAGCTCTGCTGTTGAGCTTCATCTTGATTTTTTTTATTTTAATTTATTTTTTTTCTCCTCTCAGCTACACCCACAGCGCCTCGCAGGATTGAGACACAGATCAATGACACATCGGTCATTCTTCAATGGAGCGAGCCTCTAGAAACTGGCAACCGCGTGGACCTCGGCTACAATGTCATCTGCCAGAGGTGTATGGGTTCTCTGGGTTCTTGTGGAAGCTGCGAGGAAAGTGTCTCCTACAGACCCCAGCAGAGGGGACTCACGAAGGGCATGGTCACCATCTGGGGGTTGTCTCCTTACACGACCTACAGCTTCGAGGTCCAGGCAGTAAATGGAGTATCCGATCAGAGTCCCTCGGCTCCACAGTCTCAGACGGTTAACATCACCACCAACAGAAACAGTGAGTGTCTCCCTTGGTCACAAGGGCGTAACGAGTGTGCAGGGACTCTACATACTGATTGGCTAATGAGCTGGAAAGCCATCTTGGGCCTTCTCTACAGCTTCTGTGGCTGTAGTGGGCTGAAAGTATCTTGTGCGGGTAGCAGTCACCGTCCTGTCCTGGGTGTTACCGTGGACCAAAGCATTAAAGCATAAAAAGCTGCCACCGCCCCTGAGTACTAGCAAATGTAAAGCAGACGGGACACGGAAGTCGCAACTGTGTAAAATCATCAGTAATCGTCTGTAGCTTGTTGGAATTGCTTTAAGAATAATCTTAGCCATTTTCATTTCAGCATAACCCAGCTGCAGGCTTGCTCATGCGTATTGGAGACTGGGTGTGCAGGAAGGAATGCATTTTGAGGGTTGTTAATTAAAAATGACAATACAAAAATGGGTAAATAATGATAAAAATCAGCTTCTCTCCTGGTACTCTAAGATGAATTGGTGACATCAATCAGGCAAACTGCAGTTTTAATCCTTTGGTCATTTCATGTCTGCCTCTGGTTACATACAGTGTAATATTGCATAAACAATATTTTGTTGAACTGTTTGCGTTTCCTTTAGTCACATAAAAACATAAGCAGAAAAATGTAAAATAAAAATGTAAAAAAATATATATATAATATTAACATAAGTAGATACAGTATCAGAATCATACTATTATTGTCATAATCTCATATTTAATGGCTAATGTTTCAGGTTTAGACCTGTTATACCCCCAACAGATCCTTGTCCTCTTTATCAAGAGTTTCAGAATCTGACTAGGATAAGAATTTGTCCTACCTCAGAGTAACGTGAGAACTGTTTATGAGGTGTCCCTAACCCACTCCCAGCTAGGAGTGCGAGTTCACGTCATGAGAATGAGTGATGTCATGATCTTATGAGGTTCAAAATGACACTCATGAAGGGGATTTTCTAGTTTCCTTGAAAATCATGGTACCATTCCATAGATTTCTGATACTAATGCTACAGCTTCACCACAAAGAAAATCGTGGTGTGTGATAGTTTTCACATACCCCTTGCTATCAGAGCACAGGGTCAGCCATTGTACAGTGCCCCTGGAGCAATTGCAGGTTAAGGGCCTTGCTCAAGGGCTCAGCAGAGTAAGATCTCCTTTGGCAGTAAAGGGATTCGAACTGGCAACCTTCTGGATACCTGCGCAGATGTGTAGCCTCAGAGCCACTGCTCCGACTTTAGTGTGGGAATAATTTTTCCTTTTACTGACACATGCTTGTGCAGGGCTTTACTAACTACAAAAATCAGTTACTTTGACATTTATTGGGGTGTGTATGTAGAGATGTACTAAATTTATGTTAAATATTGGTGTATATGCACCGTATACACTCTGTATAGGTATATGTATCTTATATGTATGTCAGTCACTGTCTAACCGGGTCCTGGAGCCTATGCCAGCTAGCATAGGGCACAAGGCAGGAACAAACCCTGGACAAGGTGGCAGTCCATCGTAGGGCTTATATGTATTTACTGTATGTATATAATTTATACACACATATATGTATTTATTTTCAAATTCTAATATTGTGCCTCCAATATTTATAATTATCTTTTCAAGGGTGTTGCTTTTTCTGCTCCCTGCTAGGTAATTGGCATATTTTGAAAGTAGCAGTCGTTGTCCATCCTGCCCCGTTTTCTCCATATAATGCTGAACAGGAATTATTTAAGAACTAGGCCTAATCTCACCCCTCATATATGAAATATATTTGGAAATCCTATAACAAGAAGAGATCATCCTGTATCGCCCCTTAATTTGCTAATAGTTGTTAAGTGCACATGGTGTGAGTGTGCGTTGTGCGTGTATGTCATGTTTTGTACGCGCATGTTATAATGCCTCCTCTGTGTTCATTCATTAAACATCGCTGGACTGTATGCACGCAGGCCCGCATTGCTCGAGTGCTTCACTTTTTACTAAATAATTACTCTGTGTGACCAGTTTCCAGTGTCACAATATTTGATTTGACTGGTTTGGCAGCCGCTATTGATTCAAGGCCAAGCGCTTAGCTTTAATCAATCCCCCCGAGGTGCTTGTGTGCTCAGGCTTGCGCACTCTCTTGCAAACATACACAGACACTCTGATATCCCCTCACCCACCCACATGCACCCTCATTCGGAGACTTTTTTTTTTTTTTTTTTTCACACAGCAAATGCATGTGTGTGAAGTTTAAAGACTTGTTTTCTTTCCCCTCCAAGCAGCACATTTTGTTCCGACGCTGCTGTGTGAGCGCCTGCCTATAAACATCTCGATTTGTATGTCAGGTCTGTGCAGTGTGTGTGTGTGTGTGTGTGTGTGTGTGAATCGTATATGTTTAATTTTAATTGCACTGCATATTGGGTTTCTTTTTCGGTGTCTTCCACTGGAGCCTGTTCCCATGTCCCGGGGTCCCTCTCTGTTTGTTCATGTTATTGCTAGCTTTTGTTATCTAATCCAGATCAGATATCCCATGATTGACAGATTAATTGCATCCCCCTGACTAATGGATTTTCTCGGGCAGCTTCAAGAGCTCTTCATATGACATTCAGCGCACGCAGAGTCTGTGGCTGCAAGCACTGTGCTGTCCAAGGTCCCACCTTCAGCTTCAGGGCTCAAAGAGCTAGAAGGGATTTGCACTTCTCTATTAGTTTGTTATACGTCTTTATCCAAAGTAACTAACAAATCACAGGTACACACTACAGTTTCTCCCATATTCCTAGAGTGTGAACTTTAGTCAGTCAAGTGATTTGAATGAGAATGATCATGGCATCTTTCCTTTAAGTCCATACTGTCTTTAGGTAGGTACCTTTCTACAAGACCCCCGCCACTGTAGATTTGATTAAGTGCTGTGGGAGTGTGTTATGTTATCATCCAATCAGCTGCCTCTCTGTCCAAAGTGAGTTCCTGCCTTGCACCCATTGAATTAAGAGGCTTGAGAATATGTTCTGTTAACATCTAGCCAAGTGGTGCCCGCTTTTGTTTTGGTCTCTGCCTACCACCCAATCAGCACAGGCTCCTGTGACCCTTAATTGGTTTAAATGGCTTTGGTTCTGACTATAAGACAGGAACCAACTATACATCATCACGTACATATTAGCAAGTTAGGTAGATAACAGTCCCAATAATGGTAATTATGGACCCCAAAAACATCCCGAAGATGTTAGGAAACCCAAATTGGCATGGAAAAATGTTTGATAGATAGATGCTTTATTGATGCTAAAGTAAATTTAAGAAATGCAAGTGTCACACAGATAGTGCAAAGGCTGGAAACTCAACCCAGCTTCTTGGAACTACCTGGAGATTCCACCGTGAAGAAATTATTATTCATAATGTTCACATGGAGGATGGGATGTTAGGTGCACTTTGGCTGTATGTGTAATTTTCTGCCATGAACACTGGGCTAATGTCCCCACCACTGTGGAAAAAGTCAGTAGGTCACCTCTAACAACTGAGCACAGCTTGAGTTACCAAAAACCGCATCAAAGTCGTCTGATTCCTGAAGTTCATTTCACAATCTTCATACAGCTACACTGACTAACATGACGTGGATCAGCACTGTGCCACAGCCATTCACAGCCCCCCAACCACCACCACAATTCTCTAGATCATCACACTTTGAGACCACCTGCTGGCTTTTCAAATGAGCATTCAATTTTTAAATTTAGTGACGCCTTGTTTGCTTCTCTGCACCTTCTAGCTGTTACACTCACGTCGTTGTCCATGAGGTAAACGATTTGGAATGGTCAGCTCTTCTTTATTTGTTTTTTGAGTCATCCTTTTTACTTCTTGGGTTACTGCTTATTCTCTTGCTCCTGCTATGCTCTTTGCCATTCTGTACCACCCTGCCACCTTGTCTGGACAGCACCGATAGCATGTGTCAGCCCCACCTCCCAGCAGCCTGGGCTCTGCCATGCATGGTGGTGTGTGCCTAAGCTCGGGCTCCCTGGCCAAGTGCAACCACAACAAGGAGGGGCACAGCTTGTGGCCTGGTGCCTGCTTTCTGCGGCCAGGGTGCCAGCTTGATGTGGCCTTTTTTTTTCCCTTTTTAATTCTTTATAAATCTGCTTTCCATTATTGCTCTCTTGGATTTTTTGGCTACAACTTTACATTTTTTTTTTTTTTTTTTTGTTGTTGTTTGGGTGGAAAAATCGTGCATTGAGATATAAGCCAAAACAAATCAGTAAGTCAGGAAGCTTAATGAAAACAAAGTTGTGTGGTGGGTTAACCTGTAGTCTCTGTGCTCATGCAGTGCCTGCTCCAGATTTCAAGATTCGGCCGAAGGAGGTGACAAGTCGCAGTATGACACTTTGTTGGACAGCTCCTAGTCGACCCAGCTATACCATTTTGGATTATGAAGTCAAGTACTACGAGAAGGTGCTTTTTTCATTTTGTTCACTCTTTTGTCTTTATTTTATACATATGAACTTTGACCTTTTTTAGAAAGTTGTTGATGGGACCGCACTGTGCCCATCTTGTTTCAGTGTTTGTATTTTACTACAAAGTAACCTGAACGTGAATACCTACCTCAAATTTCTCATCATAGACACATGGCATCAACTACCATGTAGTGTGGTAGCAAGTAGAATTTTAGGGACCTTCATATCTCAAGCTTGGTGTTAGTTTGGAGTATCTGGCTAAATAGGATTTATGAGTTTGTTTGGCTGAATGGCCTGTTCTCATCTCAACTGTTCTGATTTTCTAATCTATAGGATCAAGGCGAGGCTGGGGCCCTGTATGTTAAAACCACAGAGAACATGGTGGTGCATAGTGATCTGAAGCCTGGGACTGTTTATATGGTGCAGGTGCGGGCACGGACGGAGGCCGGCTATGGAAGCTTCAGTAAGAGTGTGGCCTTCAGCACTGAACCTGAAGGTAAGCAGAAGACATTTCAAGATGAGTCAATCCCGAGCGATTCTGACTGTTTTCACTACTCGGTCTATGAGTTCTTTACTGTGCATTTGGTTGGTTGGCCGGCCGCTCCCTTGCATTTGGTCAGTCGGCCCACTTTCCATATCTGTCTGTCTGTGTAATAAATACCTCCCGCAGTACTACTTTCATTCATGTTCTTCTCCCTGTCCTTTCTGCTTGGTTAAATAAACTTGAACATCTGTCCTGGTGATCTCTTTTTCTGTCTTTTTCTTTAAAGGAGTCCGTAGTACTAGGGTGTTCTACCGTATTAGCCATTGTGAAATGTAATGAGAAGTCAATTCCCTAAGAAGGTGCCTGAATTGCCTTGAAAGCTAGCATACTGTAATCTTTTTAGTTAGCCAATAAAAGGTGTCATTTTCCTTCTCACACATTTAGAGGAGTCCGTAAAGATATTAAAAATTGAAATGCTACAAGTTATTTGTTAGATACCATTTAGTTGTGCTCTTTCTCCTTCTCCTTTCACTTGACACTCGGCCCTTGACCTGCAGTGTTTTTTTTTTTAACTTTGCCTCCATCCCTTTGCTGCTTCACCTTCCCCACTGTTTCCACTGTGTGGCTCGATATGAGGGGCCACAATTCACTCAAGGATACCTCAGACGGGGGCTGCTGTGACAAGAGCAGAGTGGTGCGCACAAGGAAGTAGCTTCAATTGAATATCCTGAAGCTCCTTTCAGAGAAGGCAGCCAACAACAAAGCCAGACAGACGAGTATCAGGCAGAAATATCAAATAACAGCTGTATCCCTTGACTACATACGGATGACTAGGATCTGAAACTGTGCCGACCAAATTGGAAACAGATATGACGGCCGTGAAGTTTGGGAAAAGTGATTCCATTCTGAAGTGCACCCACCTAACCGCACCCCTCTGTTCCTTTATAACGCTGGATTGTGTTCAGTTTGTTTAATTTTTTCTTGCTCTCATATTGATTTTCTTGTCTTGTATTCCTCCCCCACCCCCCCACCCCATGTCCAGAACACGTCATGAAGGATCAGCAGGTGATGCTAATTGCAGGGACAGTAACTTTTGCAATCCTGGTAGTGATAGTGGCCATCATTGTGACGATCATCTTCATCAGGTAAGAAACATGTCACGTTGAGGACCGGTGATTCAATTCTGAATCCTTTGTTCGTCAGTGAGAGACTTTAGCTGGTTGTTATGATTTTTTTTATTTTTATTTTTATTTATTTATTTTTTATATAATTACATCATTAGAATATAGCAAAGGGTAATAGCATCTTTCATAAGAGAGGAAAAACTCTGATGCACAGTTCAAATTCTATAGATTTGTGTTCATGCATTTGGAGGGTAGGTCTTGCTCAGACCTTTTATTTCTCCTTATCCAATATTCTACTAAATGAGGACTGGACTTCTGCATGTCCGGTAACTTGTAATCCCATATCCAGATGGTATGAGTCCTCTGAGAAGTGCCACAAATCGCTGGGTCCTTAAATAACTGCTGACTGATATTCACCCTATGCCCATCTGAAGGTTTCTATGAGAAATGTTCTCTCCTCTGAGCTCTGAGTGGGGCAGAGAAGTTCATCACATCAGGCTAGAACTGCTAGTATTTACTGCTAGTCTACATACACATTGATGGTCACAAGGAGGCCATTTAGATGGTTATTCTAATTGGATTCTTTAACTCTGTTGATGTAAAGATGTCTGCTTGCTGCCAATAATGTCTCTTCTTACAGAAAGCTAGAGCTGGGCAGACTGTTGTAGGTCATCACCAGTGCGTTTACTGCCAGTGTGCCCAGGTTTTCTCATTTCTAGTTGCATTTCCACTTACTGATGTTACCAGTGAGTTCTTCTCTACTGTGTGAAGTCCCTATGTGTGTTTTGAGACTCTGCAAGTATGGGGTGGGTTGACTAATATTGAGTATAACATCAAGGATACATTTGTCAATTTGCTGACCTTTCTCAGTCCAAATCAGGGTGGTGGACAACATTGGGCACAAGTCGAGAAGTAAACCTTGCATGAAGTGCCAGTCCATCAGAGCACATTTGTACATACTGGGCAGAATGAGACGCCAAGCAAACTAACAGTGATATGGGTGAAAAACAAGAGTGTACAGACAGTGACGAGGCCATGATTTGAATCTACATCCATGGAGCTGTGAGGCAGCACCACTAACCAGTGGCCCAAACAAAATCTGCAATATTTCTTTTAATGTATTGTGTAGATTGTGCTGACCATTATGAGATACTGACAAAGTGATGAATCCAAGTTTCATTTAAACAAAAAGGTAGTAATTCCCAATTGCCAGCCATTTTCTGTAATAAGAAAGTAAGTTGCAGCAGTAATGACATATACAGTAAGTGTTATTGTGCGGGTGGTGATAATTTGAAAAGTCCAAGGCACTCATCCACATGTGGCATATGTGGGCTCACTGCTGGTCGACTGTCCATCATAAATGTTTTTTTTTTTTTTTTTTTTTTTTGATTGTAGAACAATTGTGGCCATACTTCGTCATAGACAATAGGGAACTAATGATCATAACACATCAGCGCCCCATATCACACTAACGGGTGGCTAATTTATTTTTGGCAGGAAACATGGCAGCTCCAAAGATCCAGAGTACTCGGATAAGCATGGGCAGTACCTCATTGGTCACGGTGAGTTAAATATTTTTTTGTGAACATCAGTGTGCCTTACAAAAACAATTTGAGTAATTTCAGGGTCCTGTAATGAAGCGATAGAAAGCCGCCTTTCAAGCAGGGCACAAAAGGCCTAACACTGCAGTTAGTCCCAAGGTTAGAAAAAACCTTACCTAAACGGGTGTGATAGTTGACTGGGTCACTACAGCTGCAGATATCCCAGAGGAGAGCAATGGGATAAAAGGTCTAAGCCATCTCATTATGCTTCACAACATGGTGTGTCTTCATGAGACACCTGAACATCAGCAGATGTCGACCATGGCCTAAGAACGAGAACTGGCACTGGGACGGGCAGACAGACCAAAGTAGAATGGAGATTTATTGTAGTAAAACATGGAGAGACTGGAGGTGTTGAGACTGGGAGACCAATAACCTCGGGTTCCTCTTTATCCCCAGCATTCTGGTGTTGGACTTATTGTCAGCTTGAGAACTCCACAGCACTTAAATACAGCATTTGGAAATGTTGCAGTGCATTTTGTAGTATACTGTTATTTTAAAAAGTCTGCTGAAATATTGCCATATATAGTGCCTGTCACAATTGGTTGCCTGTTTCCCCCCCCCCCCCCTATTCACATTGCATAAAAGTTCGGGTGCCTTCCTGAAACATTTTGCATAAACAGCATGACACCATTTATAGGAGATATTTAGCAGTTTACCTAAAGAGATGGAAGGATTAGGGGTTCAGAATGAGCCAGTTGTGATTTCAGAAATGGACATTGTGATGCCAAGTCCACCACTCACCTACAAACCCTTAATCGGTTCAACTCACTTATTTATTTATTAACTGCTACTTTGCTCGCTTGCAATTGTCTGGCTCACTTCATTCATCCTTTTCTCCCTCACCGCATATTCTATTGCTTCACTCATTTATGTTCTCACTCTCCCTACACTCACTCACTCATACACTCTACTTATTTCCTACAGACACTCTGTCATGTTGATATGGATATTCTGTTTTATCATTGATCAGCCTTCCTTTGCAATAGAACCTTTAGCTGCAAGAGCCATTCTGTACCACTGAACGTGCCCTTTCGGACACTGCCTTGTTGCCGTGCTTGCATTGCACGGATTTGTGGTGATGCGGGTAGCCTGCTGTTGACACTTGAATGTCATATATCATGTTTAATAGGCACCACATCTTCTTGGACGTTTTTTATAGCTGATGATCGCCTAGTGAGGACCCTTCAACCTTAGGGGTCTTAGTGTTTTTGGGAAACTGTTGTGTATTTGACAATTAATGGGCGAAGGCCCTTAGTGGGATGCCTGTATACATCCTGAATGGTCTCATGCTCGCTTATGCCAGTCCAGCTAGGCATTGCTAGTAAAACTAAATGTGTGTATTGTGTATTTTAAATGTAAAAAGAGACCAAAGTATCTAAGGAAAACCCAAACTGAGAACATGCGAACTCCACACTGGCATTGTTTGTGATAATAAGTGGCAAGACTTAATGATTTCTGGTGCATGTGCCACTGTGGTGTTACTCTTGTAATCTCATGAAACTTTCAAACATACTTGATCTGATTCAGGCTTGAAGTGGCAGGGCTTACCCTACAACATGTCACACAAGGCTGAATCCAGTCTTTGATGGGGATGCCTGTGCTTCCAAGGGGCCACTCGCATGCACACTGAGCTGATTTAGAGCTGGCAGTTAATGTAACACACCAATCTTTGAGGTGTCCTTCAAGTGTTGTGCTAATTATTCATTCACACCTAGATTAATAGAAGTTGGACTGACAAGACTAGTCTCATCAAAATGTTTCTTGTGGTCTTGTTCTGTTTCTGATCACCCCCTAGTAATATTTAAACCTTTCATTTTGGTAGCAGTGGTATTGTCACACATACAATGATTCGTACTTGCATGTCTATCAAACATGCAACATATGTCCATTCTCTAGCACCATGATGAATAAAAATGTATTATCTTCCTTGCTTTGAATGCATTGAGTGGTTCTGTTGGGTTCTATTGTTGGCCTCCATTGGCAGGGGCACCTCCATTGGTTTAATAGTAATGCTGGCATACTTGGTTATAGTCCTGGCATAAGAGGTCTTAAATCCTGAAGACTCCTGTTGTAAGGCTTGATGTCCTTAGTGGACCTCAGATTTATTTAGGGTTGTACCTCTAAGACAACAGGTTATGCTGTTCTTGATGATTCAGAAGAAAAATGGCCAAGTGTGTCCTTTAAACTACTCCGCCGCATCCTGTGGTGGTGTCATTGATTGCTACCTTGACATGATACAGTATGCAGTGGGTTTGATGATTTAATTGGCTTTTGACCAGGGCCTGATTTCATCACTCCAACTTGTAGGCTACAGGGTCATTATTATATGTTCAATGTTGATGCTACACTTTATTTTAATCACTATGGAGATAGAAACCATGTATTGAAGCCCTAATAACCAGAGGTCCTTCATGCTACTAATGTGAAGTTAATTTTCAATTTTATATTTTGTTAAAAGATTTTTACTTTTTTTTTTTTTTCTTCCTCTCCCTCATTGTGATCCCCAACCATCATTCAGGGACAAAGGTCTACATTGATCCCTTCACTTATGAGGACCCCAACGAAGCTGTCCGCGAGTTTGCAAAGGAAATCGACGTCTCCTGCGTGAAGATTGAGGAGGTGATTGGGGCTGGTAGGTGTCTGAAGGCTTCAATCAATGTTTTGGTCAATATCTCATCAGTCCTGGCCCTTAAACAAACATTAGCACCTATCAAATATTCATAGGCATACGCCTCCAAGGGCTTACAAATTCAATACTGTTCACAATTCATTTCTGCATATATATATTTCTCAGTTTGCGATGAATAGGGTTTAGCAATCTGTCCTTTGTGATGGCTGGCTTCATTTTTCTGCAGTATTTTTGTTACAAACTCTGGTATAGTGTACAAAATAGTCTTGTGCTGATTCTGAAGTATATTTTTATGAACCTCTGATCATCTGTGAGTAAATCTGTTTAACAAAGTTTTTATTTATATATATATAATATACAGTACTGTGCATAAGTTTTAGGAAGGTGTGAAAAAATGCTGTAAACAAAGAATGCTTTCAGAAATATAAATAATGATTGTTTATTGTTATCAATTTACAAAATGCAAAGTGAGCGAACAAAAGAAAAATCGAAATCAAATCGATATTTGGTGTTACTACCTTTTACCTTCAAACCAGCATCAATTCTTATAGGTTCACTTGCACAAAGTCAGGGATTTTGTAGAATTACAGTCAGGTGTATGATCAACCAATTCTACCAAGCAGGTGCTAATGATCATTAATGTCACACGTAGGTTGAAACACAGTCATTAACTGAAACAGAAACAGCTGTGTAGGAGGCTTAAAACTGGGTGAGGAACAGCCAAACTCTGCTACCAAGGTGAGGTTGTGGAAGACAGTTTCATGTCTTGGCAAGATTGAGCACAGCAACAAGACACAAGGTAGTTACACTGCATCAGCAAGGTCTCTCCCAGACAAAGAATTCAAAGCAGACTGGGGTTTTAAGATGTGCTGTTCCAGCTCTTTAGAAGAAGCACAAAGAAACGGGCAACGTTGAGGATCGTAGACGAAGTGGTCGGCCAAGGAAACTTAGTGCAGCAGATGAAAGACACATCAAGCTTATTACCCTTTGAAACTGGAAGATGTCCAGCAGTGCCATCAGCTCAGAACTGGCAGAAACCAGTGGGACCCAGGTACACCCATCTACTGTCTGGAGAAGTCTGGCCAGAAGTAGTCTTCATGGAAGAGTTGCAGCCAAAAAGCCATACCTCCGACGTGAAAACAAGGCCAAGCGACTCAAGTATGCACGAAAACATAGGAACTGGGGTGCAGAAAAATGGCAGCAGGTGCTCTGAACTGATGAGTCAAAATTTTGAAATATTTGGCTGTAGCAGAAGGCAGTTTGTTCATCGAAGGGCTGGAGAGTGGTACAATAATGAGTGTCTGCAGGCAACAGTGAAGCATGGTGGAGGTTCCTTGAACGTTTGGGGCTGCATTTCTGCAAATGGAGTTGGAGATTTGGTCAGGATTAATGGTGTTCTCAATGCTGAGAAATACAGGGAGATACTTATCCATCTTACAATACCATCAGGGAGGCGTATGATTGGTCCCAAATTTATTCTGCAGTAGGACCCCAAACATACAGCCAAAGTCATTAAGAACTATCTTCAACGTAAGGAAGAACAAGAAGTCCTGGAAGTGATGGTATGGCCCCCACAGAGCCCTGATCTCAACATCATCAAGTCTGTCTGGGAACATATGAAGAGACAGAAGGATGCGAGTCATCCACAGAAGATATGTGGTTAGTTCTCCAAGATGTTTGGAACAAACTACCAGCAGAGTTCCTTCAAAAACTGTGTACAAGTATACCTAGAAGAATTGATGCGGTTTTGAAGGCAAAGGGTGGTCACACCAAATATTGATTTGATTTAGATTTTTCTTTTGTTCATTCACTGCATTTTGTTGATTGATGAAAATAAATGATTAACTCTTCCATTTTTGAAAGCATTCTTTGTTTACAGCATTTTTTTCACACCTGCCTAAAACTTTTGCATAGTACTGTGTGTATATATAATATGTATGTATGTATGTATGTATGTATACACACGGTATATACAGTGCACCCAGAAAGTATTCACAGCGCATCACTTTTTCCACCTTTTGTTATGTTACAGCCTTATTCCAAAATGGATTAAATTCATTTTTTTCCTCAGAATTCTGCACACAACACCCCATAATGACAACGTGAAAAAAGTTTACTTGAGGTTTTAGCAACTTTATTAAAAATAAAAAAACTGAGAAATCACATGTACATAAGTATTCACAGTCTTTGCTCAGTACTTTGTCGAGGCACCTTTGGCAGCAATTACAGCCCCAAGTCTTGTTGAATATGATGCCACAAGCTTGGCACACCTATCCTTGGCCAATTTCACCCATTCCTCTTTGCAGCACCTCTCAAGCTCCATCAGGTTGGATGGGAAGCATCAGTGCACAGCCATTTTAAGATCTCTCCAGAGATGTTCAATCGGATTCAAGTCTGGGCTCTGGCTGGGCCACTCAAGGACATTCACAGAGTTGTCCTGAAACCACTCCTTTGATATCTTGGCTGTGTGCTTAGGGTCGTTGTCCTGCTGAAAGATGAACCGTCACCCCAGTCTGAGGTCAAGAGTGCTCTGGAGCAGGTTTTCATCCAGGATGTCTCTGTACATTGCTGCAGTCATCTTTCCCTTTATCCTGACTAGTCTCCCAGTTCCTGCCGCTGAAAAACATCACCACAGCATGATGCTGCCACCACCATGCTTCACTGTAGGGATGGTGCCAGGTTTCCTCCAAACATGACGCATGGCATTCACACCAAAGAGTTCAATCTTTGTCTCATCAAACTAGAGAATTTTCTTTCTCATGGTCTGAGAGTCCTTCAGGTGCCTTTTGGCAAACTCCAAGCGGGCTGCCATGTGCCTTTTACTAAGGAGTGGCTTCCTTCTGGCCACTCTACCATACAGGCCTGATTGGTGGATTGCTGCAGAGATGGTTGTCCTTCTGGAAGCTTCTCCTCTCTCCACAGAGGACCTCTGGAGCTCTGACAGAGTGACCATCTGGTTCTTGGTCACCTCCCTGACTAAGGCCCTTCTCCCCCGATCGCTCAGTTTAGATGGCCGGCCAGCTCTAGGAAGAGTCCTGGTGGTTTCGAACTTCTTCCACTTACGGATGATGGAGGCCACTGTGCTCATTGGGACCTTCAAAGCAGCAGAAATTTTTCTTTAACCTTCCCCAGATATGTGCCTCCAGACAATCCTGTCTCGGAGGTCTACAGACAATTTCTTTGACTTCATGCTTGGTTTGTACTCTGACATGAACTGTCAACTGTGGGACCTTATATAGACAGGTGTGTGCCTTTCCTAATCATGTCCAGTCAACTGAATTTACCACAGGTGGACTCCAATTAAGCTGCAGAAACATCTCAAGGATGATCAGGGGAAACAGGATGCACCTGAGCTCAATTTCGATCTTCACGGCAAAGGCTGTGAATACTTATGTACATGTGCTTTCTCATTTTTTTTTATTTTTAATAAATTTGCAAAAACCTCAAGTAAACTTTTTTCACATTGTCATTATGGGTGTTGCGTGTAGAATTCTGAGGAAAAAAATGAATTTACTCCATTTTGGAATAAGGCTGTAACATAACAAAATGTGGAAAAAGTGATGCACTGTGAATACTTTCCGGATGCACTGTGTGTGTGCATATATGTATGTATATATATGTATGTATATGTGTATATGTATATATGTGTATACAGTTAGGTCCATAAATATTTGGACAGAGACAACTTTTTTCTAATTTTGGTTCTGTACATTACCACAATGAATTTTAAATGAAACAACTCTGATGCAGTTGAAGTGCAGACTTTCAGCTTTAATTCAGTGGGGTGAACAAAACGATTGCATAAAAATGTAAGCAACTAAAGCATTTTTTAACACAATCCCTTCATTTCAGGGGCTCAAAAGTAATTGGACAATTGACTCAAAGGCTATTTCATGGGCAGGTGTGGGCAAGTCCGTCGTTGTTATTATCAATTAAGCAGATAAAAGGCCTGGAGTTGATTTGAGGTGTGGTGCTTGCATGTGGAAGATTTTTCTGTGAACAGATAACATGCGGTGAAAGGAGCTCTCCATGTAGGTGAAAGAAGCCATCCTTAAGCTGCGAAAACAGAAAAAACCCATCCGAGAAATTGCTACAATATTACGAGTGGCAAAATCTACAGTTTGGTACATCCTGAGAAAGAAAGCAAGCACTGGTGAACTCAGCAACGCAAAAAGACCTGGACGTCCACGAAAGACAACAGTGGTAGATGATCGCAGAATCATTTCCATAGTGAAGAGAAACCCCTTCACAACAGCCAACCAAGTGAACAACAGTCTCCAGGGGGTAGATGTATCGATATCTAAGTCTACCATAAAGAGAAGACTTAATGAAAGTAAATACAGAGGGTGCACTGCAAGATGCAAGCCACTCATGAGCCTCAAGAATAGAAAGGCTAGATTGGACTTTGCTAAAGAACATCTGAAAAAGCCAGCACAGTTCTGGAAAAACATTCTTTGGACAGATGAAACCAAGATCAACCTCTGCCAGAATGATGGCAAGAAAAAATAATGGAGAAGGCATGGAACAGCTCGTTATCCAAAGCATACCACATCATCTGTAAAACACGGTGGAGGCAGTGTGATGGCTTGGGCGTGCATGGCTGCCAGTGGCACTGGGACACTTTTGTTTATTGATGATGTGACACAGGACAGAAGCAGCCGAATGAATTCTGAGGTGTTCAGAGACATACTGTCTGCTCAAATCCAGCTAAATGCAATCAAATTAATTGGGCGGCGTTTCATGATACAGATGGACAGTGTCCCAAAACATACAGCCAAAGCAACCCAGGAATTTATTAAAGTAAAGAAGTGGAAAATTCTTGAATGGCCAAGTCAGTCACCTGATCTTAACCCAATTGAGCATGCATTTCACTTGTTGAAGACTAAACTTCGGACAGAAAGTCCCACAAACAAACAGCAACTGAAAGCCGCTGCAGTAAAGGCCTGGCAGAGCATTAAAAAGGAGGAAACTGGTGATGTCCATGAGTTCAAGACTTCAAGCTGTTATTGCCAGCAAAGGGTTTTCAACCAAGCATTAGAAATGAACATTTTATTTCCAGATATTTAATTTGTCCAATTACTTTTGAGCCCCTGAAATGAAGGGATTGTGTTAAAAAAAATGCTTCAGTTGCCTCACATTTTTATGCAATCGTTTTGTTCACCCCACTGAATTAAAGCTGAAAGTCTGCACTTCAACTGCATCTGAGTTGTTTCATTTAAAATTCATTGTGGTAATGTACAGAACCAAAATTAGAAAAATCTCATCTCTGTCCAAATATTTATGCACCTAACTGTATGTATATATGTGTATGTCTATATATGTGTATATATGTATATGTAATATATAGATATATATAAAAATTAATTAATCCTCGCATTAATCGTTTAATGACCTCTTGGGCACAGCCATCAGCAGCATGTCTGTCTTTGGAGAGTGTCGACTACATTGAGAGGTTTACTTACCTCAGCAACAACGTTCCTGTTTCTGGTGACTCTTCCTATGAAGTCAGTAGACAGATTGGGAGACCGTGGGGGGATCATGAGGTCGCTGGAAAGGTGTGTGTGGCACTCTCCATCTATGCCAAAGAATAAAGGTCCAAGTCTTTAGAGTCCTGGTCCTTCCTGTTTTGCTTTATGGTTGTGAGACATGGACGCTATCCAGTGACCTGAGATGAAGACTAGACTCCTTCGTTACTGTGTCTCTCCGGAGAATCCTTGGGTACCACTGGTTTAACTTTGTGGCACATTACCAGAATTGTGAGGGAGTGTCAGTTACGGCACTACAGCCATGTGATGCGATTCTCTGAGCGTGATCCAGCTCACAGAATCCTCATTGTTGAAGACCCAAATGGCTAGACCAGGCCAAGGGGACGTCCATGTAACACCTGGCTGCGGCAGATAGGTAAATGGTCATTGCTTGGGGTGAGACTGGACCGCGTGTCTGCCTGGTGGGTTACCAACCAGGATCCCGAGCTGTTTCGTCATGTGGTGGGTGTGGCAACGTGCCATGCCAGTGCATGCTCCCCAACTGGA
Source organism: Erpetoichthys calabaricus (assembly GCF_900747795.2). NCBI lineage: Eukaryota > Metazoa > Chordata > Cladistia > Polypteriformes > Polypteridae > Erpetoichthys > Erpetoichthys calabaricus. Next base: position 272,579,562 of record NC_041396.2, on the reverse strand, counting down.
CCTGACCTGACATGTACAGCCTGACTGGAGTCAGTCATATTTAACCTTTCAAACTATTCCTTCAGTTGCATATGCCAGACTATTATCAGAGAATAGTGGCTGACCTTCATCCCAGGGTCTGCTGGAGTCATGTTGACATCACACAGCTTCACTTTTACTAGTTGGTGGATAAAACCAAAACAGAGGTAGATTGTGGTAAACCAAGGTTACCAATGAAAATCCAGAAACATTAATTTTGATCTCCATCTTGTTCCTACTGTTTTGCCACATGCAGACCCTGACTCCTGTGTAAGAGTAACAGTCTGAATGAAAGGTGCTTAAAGCTTTTGCAAGTCTGGCTATTAGCCCTCTGACTGCTAGTTTGCACCTTTCAGAGTTGAGGTCCACAGATAATATAATAGCAGTATTGCAAAAGGCTTTGAGTGTAACACATTTGGCTAGAGGCCATGCTGCTCTTTTATTTGCCTAGAATACACCAAAGCTTGAACCTCTAATCTCATTACAATGTGTGTGAGATCCTGGGTTCAAAACCCCTGATAGGTTCTGCTGGCTTCCTGACTGTTTAGGTTTTTGTTGTATTCTGGAGTCTAGGTTTTGCTTTCTTTGCTCATTATAAGAAAATGATGGCTGCACACTGACATAGATTTTTATTTTTTGTGAAAGTGGGAACCTGCAGTACAGCAAAAATGGGGAAGAATGTTTGTGAATTGCCGGGTGTGAAAAGCTCGGTGAATACATGCTGTAGTGTGAAAAGCCCTTTAATCTGCTCACCATCTGTCGGCTCTCATCCCTTCTCTCTCAAGAATTAAAGGCAACTGAATGCTGAAGATAGTGTCTGCTCAAGTCTGACATTGTCCATTTTTTATGTTATATTTGGATGAGTAGAGCATTATGGACCTTTGTGATTGTCACCAGCATGCAAACAGTCTTACAGTGTGCTATAATGTTAGATGTCCACTTAAAATTTCAAGAGAGAAAGGCATTATGATTACCAGATGTCAAGTTGGATTGAATTGACAATGAGATTGATGGTTTAATTTCCATCAGTGACCTGGCATGGCTCCAGGGCTCCAGCTATAACACTGTAAAGGCAGTTGTGCTCTACTTGTCGGATTTCTTAAGACTGTATGGAAAGACACTATATAAAGCCAGCTAATAACTTTAATTTAACAATATTCTGGCTCCTGCCTTGTGCCCATTGCTGCAGTGATAAGCTCCTGTTCTTCTCAACCCTAAATTGAATTAAAGTGTCTGAGAATGTTGTGTTAGTGTCAGACCTGCAAAACCAGTTCAGGGCTGAGAGACTTAGGAGCAAATCTTGGTGCAGCCAGTGCCCATTTCTACACACAAACACACAGAGGACCCCCCAGTGAGTCTAACAAACGTGGACGTATCAAGACAAAAAACTGCACAGTTGTGAGGAGGACATGCAAATGTCACACCGACGGTTCTCACACACCTGATCGTAGCCCATGACACTGTGAGGCATTGTGTGCTGTCCCATTTAAAAAGCATATTTAATGCAATTCATTTAACAGCTAAAATTGCTCTTTTCTAAATATATACTTGCATTACAGAACCCCAGAGGGGCGTTGCTTTTTTTTTTTTCTGGAAAACGATCTACTTTCAGAAGAGCGGCAGATACTATTGTGTGTGCCTTGCATCATATACAGTTATCACAATTCACTGCTAACTATCTATGTTTACAGCTACACTCTTAAATCTTTGTTAATATAATAATAATAATAATTAATTACATTAATATAGTGCTTTTCTCATTACTCGAAGGACTTTACATTAAGAGTTGGGAGCCATTTCGACCACCGCTAACGGGCAACGTCTACCTGGATGATGCAGTAGCAGCCATTTTGCTCCAGTATGCCCACCACCCATTAGCTGTTAGGTGGTGAAGGGGTGGGAGATAATTAGCCAATTAGAGACAGGGGATGATTAGGAGGCTGGAATGACTAGTCTATGAAGGGCAATCTAGTCAGGCTATTCGGATACACTCTGCTCTTTACATACAGTAGAATGCTCAGGAATCTTTTATGACCACAGAGTCAGGACCTCAGTTTTACGTCTCCTCCAAATGACAGCACCATTTTTACAACACAGCAACATCCCAAGCTTTTCCTGGTTGGTCTCCCATCCAAGTATTGGCCAGACTCAAATATACTCTACAAAAATGGATGCTGACAAGTTTAGAAGAGTAAACCTTCAAACTCCGGTTACTGGGTCTACGAAACAGCAGCACTAATCACTGTGCCATTGTGTAGTAAAAGGTAATTAAATTGGTTATCTAACTACTCACAGCTGCTTATTACCTTGCAGCCAGCTTATTATTCACACACAGCATATGGGAGCCAATCATGTTCCACATTTTCATTGCATGTATATTGTTGCCCAGTCAAGTGCAGATACACTTGATAATCTACAGCCGCGGACTGTGGAGATTACCATGCACCCCAAAGGGTTAAATAACATTGTAATTGTCATTGTTGTTACAATAAGACAAAATTTGCTTGGTCAAATCCACTGGCACACTGGGTCAACCACTGCGCCATATAGAGTGAATTGCAACATTTAAATTGCATATTGTGAACATCATAGTCTGACCTGTGCAGAAGATATTTCTGGGAAAAGTGATTTTATTACCTTTCACTACATGGTAGTGCAGTGGTTAGCATTGCTGACAATATCCATTATTTTAGAGTGTAACTGTGTGCACAGCATCAAGCTATTAAATATTGCATTCTGTTAACAGAAAGTGATGCATAGGTGCATGTCATAGTATCTAGTTCTCATCTGAAAATCTAAGGTGTGCACCACAGTTCTCTCCAGAAAGCAAAATGTTGCTCAGTGTCCTCTCAGGGGCGCCGTCTCTATATAATATTATCAAACCCAATTAATCTGATTCATCGTCATGGGGGGAGCCTGAGGCTATCTTGTCAGCCAGTAGTGCAATGCAGCAAACACCACTTAGTCCGTTAGAGGGCACATTCGCTCACACTTTAGTGTCGCCAGATACTCTGCCCTGCAAGTCTTTTTGATGTGGGTGGAAACCCGGGATCTGGTCTTCTCCGAACGTTCAAGCTCCACTTGAACAATAGCTATGCCCGGACACTGAATCTGGGAGGTGGCGCCATGAACCACTGCACCACTCTGTCGCCGTCTAAGTAGATAATAAAAAAATAAACTGCCTTTATATGTTTCATTGTATCCGGTGTTGATTTTTGTTTTTGATTTAAAAAACAGATGGATGGAGACAGATTTTCTTTTCTTTTATTATGGGGTGAAACTGCATCATTAGCCAAGTGGTTATGAAATGTCTAAATCAGCTAATGATGAAGCTTTGGGGCAAATTGTTGCATTGATTCTACTGCGGAAAGTTCTAACAAAATAACATTTTTGACATATTTCTTGTTTTGCCCACAAAAAAAAAAAAAAAAAAAAAACACTGAAAGGGGAAAATATTGAAAGCAGATGTGGTTGAAATTGCTTAGATTTGACTCAAAAAGAGGGTTGTGAGTAGGTCTGATTTAGTGTGTTTGTGGCTGTGTCTCTCTGGACTGCTGGTCGATGTTTCCACATCTCTCCTCTGGTTGGGTGAAGATACACCAACTGGTTAGTTCAACCCTGCCAGTCACAGGCCCAATTTGGGCCATGGGCTTCAAGGGCTCATTAGTAAAATAAACTCCACGTGTCCTACGGAGACGCAAGTATGGAAGAACTCTTCACTCGGAATTTTCCGTGATCATATTGCAGAAAATTCGTTTGCTTTGTTTCCTTTTTCTTTGGTAATGCGAAAAACGCCCAGTTTGTCCTCAGTAATGTGCAATCAACAATATCTGGAAGTCATTTAGCAGAAATCTTTAACTCATTTACAGTGAGCTCAGATTGTATTCCATTTGTTGTGAAACACATTAACCTTTAGCCATCAGAGATGTCAATGCTGTGCCCCCTGGGCTGGGAAATGCCACTGTCATTTGTCATCGCTTTTCTTTATTGAGGGATGAGAATGAGGTAGTTATTACTTTACTTTACGAGAGGCACTCTTTATGTAGAGCAGGTGCCACTTGGCTGTTTTATCAGGTTGTCACGTTTACTCGGGATGTGGCACATTGTTGTGGGGTCACCTAGAAAAGGACCAGAGTTTAAAGAGATGAGAAATGTAGATTTGGGTGACGCTTTTCCATCTTAGAGCCTCTTTTAATGGCTTGGGCTGCCAAGTTCAGGTAAAGATTTGGATGTTTTTGCCTTGTACCTCTGTCTTGGTGGAATCTCTCTGTCAGAAACTTGGTTAGTTAGGTCCTGAACAAAAGATCATTGATAAGTGACTGGCAGAAGACCAGGCTGCAAGTAATGAAAGCCTGGTGAAATGTTCTTGTATTATGGCCCAAGATCTTTCGATAAGGTCGTACCGCGTATCTAGCAGCAGAATACACCAAAAGTGTAATCGTATTAAGTAGCCCATTCCTCTTCAGTTTTATCTGAATAAATTTTGTCTTGTGCATCCCATTTGAACTGAACATGATTTTGGACTTTTAGGTGAATTTGGTGAGGTGTGTCGTGGCCGTTTGAAGGTCCCCGGGAAGAAAGAGAACTATGTGGCCATCAAGACCCTCAAAGGAGGCTACACAGAAAAGCAAAGGAGAGACTTCCTAAGCGAAGCGAGCATCATGGGCCAGTTTGATCACCCTAACATCATCCGGTTGGAGGGAGTCATCACAAACAGCTGCCCAGTCATGATCATCACAGAGTACATGGAGAATGGCGCTCTGGATTCTTTCCTGCGGGTAAGACCCTAGTGCTGGGATTCGGTTATCTTAGTCTAAAAGGGTTTTGATTACTCTGGGGGGCACTTGAAGGCTAATGGAATGTAATACTTTTCTTGGTTTCAGCTCAACGATGGGCAGTTTACCCCAATCCAGCTGGTTGGAATGTTGCGTGGGATTGCTTCTGGGATGAAGTATCTCTCAGAAATGAGCTATGTCCATCGTGATCTGGCCGCCCGTAACATCTTGGTGAACAGCAACCTGGTGTGCAAGGTGTCTGACTTTGGGTTGTCACGCTTCTTAGAAGAGAATTCCTCAGACCCCACCTATACAAGCTCTCTGGTAAGCCTGAACCCCTGGCCTAAATGTTGAGCTCTCACCTGGAGAGACTCGATGTCCTCTTCTCTGTCATAACAATGTTTCTGTCTTTTTTGACCCCTGTTTAAAGTAGCCGTCTGGGAAGACTTGACCTCTGACCATTTCCCCAGGCAGTGTTGCCCTGCTTTCTAAATTTTTTGCTTTGCTTTTTGTCAAATGCTGACCTCTGAATGCCAGCCTAACAAAACCCTTCCTTCCTTAATCGTATTAATCCCACCCCATAGTCCTCTAAGCAGGTGACCTCTGAACTCTACACAGACATCTGCCTGATCCCATACTCATATCAAATGTCTTCTACTTACCCCGAATCCCAGCCCTACCTTGGTCCTGAAATATTTACTAATTTATCATCTTATTCTAGGGTGGCAAGATCCCAATACGGTGGACGGCTCCAGAGGCCATTGCATTCCGCAAGTTCACCTCCTCAAGCGATGTGTGGAGTTATGGAATTGTCATGTGGGAAGTGATGTCATTTGGTGAAAGGCCTTACTGGGACATGTCTAACCAAGATGTACGTATCCATTTTGCTGCAGCTCTTTTATTATAAAAATATCAGAGGATTCTTGTGGAATAGAATATGTTCACGTGGTGGGGCGTTGGGTCACAGCGCTTTGACCTGACGTTTAATGCCTAGTTAGAGCGCCTATTGTCTGGGGTTTGCATGTTTGGTTCATGCCCTCAAGAGCTTTGCTCAGGTTACAGCCAAAGATGGGCATGCTAGCTTAAATGGCAACTTTAAATTTGCCTGGAGGTGTGTGAGTAATGGAATGATGCCCTGTTCAGGGTGGATTCCCAACTTATTCTCCAAGAACCACTTTGGAAGAGCAACTTAATGATCCATTAGTGACTCGCTAAAAAATGCCAGTTAACTTTGCATTTTGCCTTTAAAACCCTTGGATGGGGGCATTTTTGGTGTTTGATGGGGCTTTGCCTCCTCGTCAGTGTATTATTCCACCTCGAGATGTGGTTTATACTTTTCAGAACTTCATATATGGCATACATATGATGTTGCCAAAAGCAAGGGGAGGTTGCATTACTCTTTTGGGAGAAGGGTTTGGGGCTTTGAGATCAAGGGCTATGTACAATAGAAGCCCCTGAAACTCCCAGAAGTGCCACTGCCCCAGTCAAAACAAGACAGATGAATCATCAACTGAATTAGAATAGGGTCATACCTTTCTGAAACCAGTGAGTTTCCATTAGACCAACACAGTTTTGTTGTACGCACCAAGGCCATTCCACCACATTCAGTTCCTCTTATGGAGACAATATATGTCTAGTGCTCCCAAGTAGTGGAGGAGAGTGGAGCATTTGGTGGATCTAAGATTACTTTTTCAAGAAATTTGGCAGCCTAAGGCCTTGAGTTTAGGTGTGATGGGTACTTCTTTGGAGACAGCTGGCAGAGGGAGACTTGAAATGATGTGGGTTTTTAACTGCCTTGAGTCAATCTGGTATCCTTTAAGAGAGCCACCTAGATGTACAGTAAATGTAGATATTTGGACACAGTAGGGTGTTTTCAAACCTGGTTAATCCATTCCCGAGTTTTGTGTGTGTTCCACTCTTCTTCCTACAAATGTTAAACATGTTAGGTTAACTGGTAATTACAATGTGCAGGTGTTGATGCCTCACCCAGGGCTGGCTGTGACGCTGCTGCCAAGTCAGGATCTGGCTCATTGTAAGTTTCAAATGGATTTAGCACATCAGTTAACAGGCAATATCTGAAGATTGTCTCTCAATACCAGATTACCAGGTCGTGCGCAACCTTAGTGGTAGGAATGTGAAGTGAGGATATGCCTAGTATTAAACTCAGTTAGACAATTAACAGCTAATTACCCCATTAACCCTTTGTTACTCACCCCGGGGTTTCTAACTAGACAATGGTGAGCCACTGTAGGCGATGCCTTACATTTTAATCACCTGTCATTTGGGGTCGGAGTGGTTGACTAGAAATATATGGTGAAGGTTGGAATTTCAGATGCTCTATTTTCATTGTGGTCCATAATTACTCATCCTTTTCTTCTTGGTCACTCCCACTCTAGACACCATTTAAGCCATGTAGACATGCCCTGAGTTTCACTAGCAAATCAGATTGTTGGTATTTCCATCTGGGAAGAGGAACAGTTGTCAGAAAAGACTGAACTTGTCAGAATTGGTGTGAATCTTTTCATTTTGGTCGACCCTTTGTTTGTCATTCTTTGGTTGCTCCCAGAGTGAATGAACAGTGATGCGTCTTATCAGGCGGTGCCCTGAATTTCACTCAACATTTATAGGAAGGCTTTTTCCCTTAGGGGTGAAGTAATGAAACAGATCAACTTGGTCAGGTGTAGCATTGACACTTTACCTATGTGAAGATACTGAGTAGTAAAGACCTTTTCAATAAATGAGGTACAAGTTAGCGTACATGGTGGGATGAATTAAAAGCAAATGTTTTTTTGAAATGCATTTATATCTGCGTGTTTTAAAATTGGTATTTGTCTCCACTCCACACCCTCCCTGCACCCTACTACAGGTCATCAATGCCATCGAACAAGATTACCGGCTGCCTCCGCCACCTGACTGTCCCACATCTCTACACCAACTCATGCTGGACTGTTGGCAGAAGGAGCGAAACGCCCGGCCACGCTTCACGCAGATTGTCAGCGCCCTGGATAAGCTGATCCGTAACCCTGCGAGCCTCAAGGTTGTGTCACGTGAGGGAGGAGGGTATGCATCTTTTTACCTTTAGGGACAGTTTCAGATTTTTCTCTAACAAACTTGGGCATTTTTGACCTTGCGGAACTGTCCCAGTTTGTGGTGGATAGTAGTCCGTCAAAAAAGGGACTATAAAAATCTTTCCATTTAGATCCTGAAACATAAAAGTTGGTTTTGCTGTCACCATACATGGAGCTGCCAGTGTGGTGCAGCAACTACAAGCTTGCTGGTTCAGTTGCAGACCCCAAGTGACTGTCAGCCTGACTTACTTGGGGAGGGTGTCTTGAATTTATGAACCATTTGACGCTGGCAGGACCAAATTCAGTGCCCAAGTGTCACCTATGTTATCATTCTATAGGTTGGACAGCCAACATGTAGTCAAATCCCAGCTTGTTTGTTGTCTTTTGTGGAGTCTGCATGTTCATCCTTGTGCTGTGTGGGTTTTTGTCACCTATAACGTTTTTGCCGGCTCCTTTGCGCCAATAGCAGCATAGGTGAGTTCAGTATATGGATTGGCGTTTATTTTATGGTAGTCTTTTAATGGTACTGGCCTGCTAATGTGGGTTTGTTTCAAACGGAGCAAAGCTGACAAGCACAGCCCATTTCACAGCCCCCTTGGTGCATTAAGAGACTCTGCTGTTTCATCTAGAGATTGCAAGCTGTAAAAACTCAAGGACAGGGCAGTGGGCAAAAGCAAAGGGTCACGGCTGTAAAAGCCCAGGCTTATCCTTGGCAAAGCCAGTTTGTGTAAACTTAGGAATCCATGTTATCTAGCAGTTAAAAAAAAAAAAGGGCTTATCTGCAAGCAAACAAAAAGCAAAACAAACATCCAGGATGCTTGCGTGTGCACACCCCCCCAAAAAAAGGCCCAAATCACTCTGAAGCGTAATCCCTTAATGGCTTTTTAAAGTACTGCCAGTTCTCTTAATTGGAACAAGGACATGCAAATCCAGTTTTAGTGTCAGACCTTGAGTATGTAATTTAGGGTCGGGGTTAATTGAGCGAGATTGCACCAGGGCAGCTGTTCTGGCAAAAGAAGGCTAGCATACCTTAGGGAGATGAGGTGTCCTGATAAGCATCTCGTCTCGAGACAGTAAGCAGCAATGACACGCAAAGAGCCCGAGGGACCGAAACCTGGCCGCAACAAATCTGGCGTCCTACCCTCACTTGGCTTTTCCTGGGTAAAGGAAGAGAATTGTACCATCCAAAAGGGTGGCACAAAAGACCACTCGGCTTTCTTGATAAACCTGCACCTCTGGCACCTTGTGGGCATCCTGCCGTCTCCTACAATTTGAGACACCTCAGGGCTCAGTCCGCTCTCTGCTTTTGATTTGCGTCAATTAGGACTGGCTTGAGGTTTGCAGTTTTGTGTTTTTGTTTTTACTACTTTCAGCCTTAAGGGCAGTATGTCCAATTCAAGAAATCAACAGGAATAATTAGACTCCTGCTTTATATTTAATGTAAAACACTTGAAATGTACAATACGTCACACAGACAACTTAAAAAAAAAAAAAAATAAATAAAATAAAATAGTAGTGACTCTTGGGATCAAGCCTGAGCTGATCCAATCCACCAATGACATGTACTGTATGTACTGTAAATATGTCTTGATATAGGTGAAAGAAATGAGGGAAAATGTTTCGGGCATTGGGTTGCTATTGTTTTGTTTAATGTTGGCCTTGACATCATAACTGTAAATGTGCATAATATTGTATTATATTGCATAACATTATTTATTCTATATGTGCTTGTATATGTAGTGTACTGTATTTGTATATACTGTATACTCCTATAGAATAATAGTAGTAGAAGTTCATTGTTAGTGTTAATAGTTTTAGTATTGTTTGTGTCATTAGTTGTAACATTAGTATTCTTACTATGATATCACTTTTATTATTATGTGTTTTTAAAATAATATTTATGGGCATTCTCCATTCATTCACTTTCTGACCTCACAAATTTCAGTTTGATTCCATACAAACAGAAGACTGGAACTAAAATTGTATGGGTCTGTTCTCCATTGTAGGACATCCTCTTGCACACACTCAAACAGCTGTGTGATTCAAAATTTATTAGCAAATGTAGTAATTTATATGTTGTATACGTGTATATGTATGTGTGGTATGTAGGTATTTACATGTAATGCATGTGTATGCTTCCTGGATGTATCGGTGTATGTTTGTTTAGATAATTCATGCACAAATACTGTGTGCAGGTGTGTATAAGTGTGTGTGTGTGTATATATGCATGTGTGTGTGTGTGTATAATATGTGTGTGTGTGTATGTATATGTATACTCTCATATCCAGTAAATACACATAGGTATACACAGTTTTATAAAGCCATTATTGTTGCATGTATAGAGGAGGTGGTTGGGGGCGTGCACTGATACAGCACATTGCCACACCGACCACACAATGTACCACATCAGGATCCTAAATTAGGACCCGAGTACAGTCATGCAATTTGTGACACCTCAGCACCACGCTAGTTTAAATAGACGTTGAAATGCTTATCTGCATATGCTAATCAACATGTGATGAATAGTCGTACATACTTTATGTAATATTTATTTAAATATTTTAAAAGATCTATATGCAAGAAGCATTTGCATGTGTACATAGAGTGCAGACTCCTTATCCTGTATATTTAAAAGTAAAAGAACTAATTACATAGATAAGATTAAGTCCACTTGTTTCTGTTCTTAAATGTTTAAAAAGCTGTGCTGTAATTGGATGCCTGAAGTGTGGGGCTCACCTTACTAAAGCAGGGGCTTTTCCTCCCCAGCTGTTAACACATCCCCTTAAAGTTCCTTTAACCCCTCATGACTAACCTACTTGCTTGTCTGTCCCTTAGGCCTTCCCATCCACTCCTGGACCAGCGCCTTCCCCCGTTCTCTTCATTCAGCTCAGTGGGCGAATGGCTACGAGCGATCAAAATGGGACGCTACGAGGAGAGCTTTGTCCAGGCAGGGTTCAGCAACTTTGATTTAGTCAGCCAAATTTCCACAGAGTGAGTATTGCCTCCAGTCTTCTCGTTTGCTGCTACCGCATTCAGTTCCTCTGGTGTGTAATAATGTTGCTGTAAAGTGAATGTTGTCTACCAGCAAAATTTCACAGGGGACAAACCTGTCATTTTTTTGGTTGGTGGAGGTCTGATTTAAATGTATTAATGGATTTTCTTTTTTTTTATTATTAAATGGAGTTGTTTGCCATCTGTTAGTACCCATTTAATTTTGTTTTATTTTGATAGTCACTCTCATTCTGGTCTCAGTTCTGCTTATTTTAGGCATACTGTTCTATAGGATATCATGAAGAATACACCCAAATCTGTACATTTAATATTACTCATACCAGATACACAGGAGATTAAAAACACCAATTTCTTAGTTGGCTTCATAAAGTAGTGTTGGTAGGCTTTCATAAAGATCACATCACCAATAACGTGCACCTGTGTGTACCTGATGAGCTGATGTGCAATGCTCTGCCTCTTCTTCGAACATAACATTCAGAAGTTGACAAACAAGAGGATGTCATTCAATCCATCAAGCCCGTTTGTTTAGCTAATAGCTTAGCTGTCCAGATATCTCATCCAGATTCTTAAAAGTTGTCAAGGTTTCTGCTTCAACTTCATGTCTCGATAGTTTGTTTCAGATTCCCACGACTCTTTGCATAAAGAAGTGCTTCCTGGCTTCAGTCTTAAATGCATGTCTATCAATTTCCAGTGGTGTACTCAAGTATGTGATCCACCATTAAGTTGAAAGAATTCTGCTGGATCTCACTTGTCAATGCCAAGGAGAGTTTTGAAGACCTGGATTAGGTCTCCACACAGTCACATCTGTTTGAGACTAAACAGGTTTAATTCTGCGAGTCTGTGGGATTAGGACATGTCTGTAAGTCCTGGGATACTCCTGGCTGCTCTGCTCTGTGCTGCTCTCTTTCCAGTGGTGTGGTGCCCAGAACTGCACACAGTACTCCAGAAGTGGTCTCACTAGTGCCTTATACAGTATAGTCGGAGAATAATGTCCCAGATTTATATTCAACAGTTTTTATGCTATAACCTAACATTTTATTTTCTTTTTTAATTGCTTCTGCTCATTGCTTAGATGATATGAATGTTGTGTAAACTTAATCCCATTAATCCTTTTCAGAGGTTGCGTCCTGTAGGACACCATCCCCCAATTTGTATTTATAATTAACGATCCAATTGCCACCATGTATTACTTTACACTTTTCTTTCCCTCAAGAAACCCTCCTCCATTTTCGTCGTATTGCATTTTGGGTTTCACGTGTCTTTAAATTAACAGTCCTCTCCTTTCTTATTATCTGTCTTACAGAGACTTGCTGCGGATTGGGGTGACCTTAGCCGGCCACCAGAAGAAAATCCTAGCCAGCATTCAGAACATGAGGGTACAAATGAAAAATCCACACCCTGGCCACTTCTGACGGACACTGCTCCATCCTCTTCTTTAACGGACGTCCGGCCTGGCTGGGACCACTCTCGTAGTCTTACAAACTCCCAGGAGTGCTTTACTGGGAACTCTGGTGCTATGTGGGGCTATGAGAGGTGTTGCACTTTGCGTTTTACTCGCCTTCCTTTCTGGAGCAACAATCGGTAGATGACTTATTGTCCTGAAATCCCTGTTCCCTTGAAGTCACAAGAGTCGCTGTACATTTCAGTTTATCCCGAATTTATCGGGTTTACCATGTCCAGGACAATGACGCCATTTTAAAGACCCCTTGTTCATTACCTTGACATTTTTTTTCCCCTTTCTCCTGCGGATCATGCCTACTTGAATGAATTGGTGGAAACCAACAAACTGTTACTTTCAAGGCCTTGCCTGACCAGAGCACATACCTCTGCTCTAAAGACTGCTTCATTGGTCACGTCTGCAGGGAATCCACAATGGGGGCTGAAAGGACTGCAGGGGCACAGCTGCTTTGAACCCCATTCCACGCACTCTGCCAGTGCTGTCTATCTCTTGTTCGTTTTTTTTTTTTGTTTTACTTGGAGAATCTTGTCCTGCAACCACCAATGTTACAAGCCAAACTTCATCTGGAATTTTTTTTTTGAAGGACGTGGCTGGTGAAGTCTTCCAGTGCCTGACCAGTTGGCGATCTCCACACACCGCTGCTTCTCTGCCTGCCATTCAGTCCTTCAGTAAACTTCAATAAAGGCTTTGACGCCTTTTCAGTTTGACTCGCACTGTGATAAAGCCGAGCCTGACCCTAAAGTCCCATGGAAGTGGGACAGGGAGACGCACATATGGGGGTGCCTAGAGACTGGACTGGACTTGCCACTTCCGTTGCCTCACTGAAAGAAGCTCTTCAGAGAGTACAAGCCATAGAGTGAGCGTTGACCTTTGACTCTGAAACGTCACTGTGAGCAGGGCAGCAATCATTTAGACCCCGCAGTAATCGCAGGATTCATGGGAATGTATATGAGATCTTCATATTGAAGATATTGAAAATAATAATAATACTTAAACATGGTATCTTTTATATATCTCTGTATAATTATATATAAACACATTGGGATCGGGATAAAGCCTTTTCAGTGCTGTCTAAGTTTTAATATGCTTTATTACAGGCACTCCGGCAAACAGACTTTTGAAAGTGGCTGAATTTGTTAGTTTGTTTCAGTGAACTTATTTGACATTTCTTTCACTGCATATAAATGTTCCAATGATTTTTAAACTTAATATTGAAAACTTACTCAAAACCCAATTTTTTTTTTTTTTTACTGTGAGTTTGAATTTAGTTCTTGATAGGTGCTCTTTTTATTTTTATATTTTTTTTTACTTTTAAATCTTAAAAAAATGACAAGCAGTCTTTACAGACACCACACAGTTGCCAATCAATGTGTGAAAATGTACAAATTCTGTGAAAATGTGCTTCAGAAAAGGCAACTGGGTCAGGGCTAAAGCACATATAAATAAAGAAAAAGTAGATACAGAGTCATACAGAAAAAGCATTGCAATGCGATTACAAAGGCAACCAAAAGAATAGATAAAAAATACAGCAGAGGAAAAGAATACGATGAGAGAGAGAATACATAAACGACAAAAGTGGAACCAGGAGGGGAGGAAATCAAAGCACCCTTTAAATAGAAAACACCAAGCAGCTGAGTACACCACCATGTAGGAAGAAGGCGGTGAGCTCAGCTGTGAGCTTAAGAAAATCAAGAATCCCATCCAGGAACGAATCAACCCCCAAATTAGAGAGCGCCGAACAATGCAAGCATCAAAGTGAAAACGGGAATGCGATTACCGCGGACTGTAAAGCCAGGGCCACACAACTTCTTTGGGTACGTGTCACTGTAATTATCATCGGAGGGCACGTTTGATGTTATTTTCAACAACTTTTTTTTTTTTTTAAGCACTATTTGTCTCTGTTTACATGTAAAGCAACTGAAATATTGAAAAATGTACACGACAGTGTGCGGGTAGTCTGCCCAGCCAGGCAGAGTCGGGTTCTCAGATCTGACGGTATCTGTGCCCTGCTCTTGTGCTGATTGTTCAGTATTTCCCTTCATGCCTTGTGTTTGTTTTCCTTTTAAGGACTGAATTACATCCCCCAATGAACAAATTTAAAGTAAGTCCACAGAACTGATGAAATGGTATCAAAGAAGTGGTGGTCGCTTAGATGGTAATTATTTGTATATTGTTGTAGTTTGGAACAAATTTAGCATGGCACTGGACCTCCTTATTCATAAAGCGCACAGGTGAAATGTATACATCTACATATGTAGAGTATAACTCACGCAAACATAAATACAGTATACAAATGGACGGGTATGTATGTATTGTGTGTGTGTGAATGTGTAGATTTAAAATCTATATATCTAGAGTAGTAATACATGCAAACACAAGAACGGTATACAAATAGATGTGTGAGTGTAAAGAGTGAGACTTATGTGGATGCTTATCAAATTATACATTATATATGAGATATGTGTATATATATATATATAATATACACACACACGTACAAATTTGTGTGTGTATATCTGTCTCTTTATCCATATATTAAATGTGTATGTGTGTGTATATACAGTATAATATGTATATGTAGTGTGTGTAGAGAGATTTACACACATATATATATATATATATATATATATATATATATATATATATATATAAATCCATCCATCCATCCATCCATTTTCCAACCCGCTGAATCCGAACACAGGGTCACGGGTCTGCTGGAGCCAATCCCAGCCAACACAGGGCACAAGGCAGGAAACAATCCTGGGCAGGGTGCCAACCCACCGCAGTATATATAAATCTGTTCCTATAAAATATAATTCATGCAAATACAAAAATACAGAGATGTGTGTAAAGAGATTTATGCCGGACGCTTGTCATATCTGTGTGTCGTGAGTGTGTAGAATGAGAGTTTGCTCGTACAAAGAGATTTATGTGCATAAATATAAAGTGTGTGTGTGTGTGTGTGAACAAATATAGACATATATCTGTGCAAACACACAGGTGCCCATTAATTTTTGTGTAAGTATAGATATATATGTGCATACAACTTATAAATTTTTAGATATTTTGTCCCACTAAGCGAGTAGCTGAAAGCAAATATAGCATCAACATTTCTATTTGATTCGATTGACATTGTCATTTAAAACGAACCCAGGTTTTGAAGTGCTTTTTTCTTTTATTGTCATCTCTCTCTCCCTTTCTTTTTTGTTTTTTTGTTTTATGAATCATCTACACGTCCGCCACTTTAAGTCTGATTTATGGTAATTCCCCTCTAGTTGACTCTTCCCAGCTCTTTAAAGTTGTGCCTGTTGCATTGTCTTTATTTATTATTTTATTTTATCGACAAGGAATGAGCCATTACAGTCCTGGCTTTCTGGGAAATCATGATGAAAATAAAAAAAATGATTCTGTAGTGGGAGTCGGGTGACTGCAGTTGAGTTACATTTGTGCCAATCAAGGGAGATGAAAGCTGGTTAGAGGTAACTAGAGGGAAGCCTTGCTGGGTGCCTGTTTAAAGAGTAATAATACGTAATGACAGAAGACATGGGGCTGATCCAAAAAAGAGTGCACGTTTAAAGGTCCTGGCCTTTAAATCCCCATTAGTCAACTCTGACTAACAGGAGGGGAAAACGAGGCAGGAGGCGTCAGCCTGTACAAAGCGTCGGAGCACAGTTATAATAATTATAATTGTTCTGGACCTGCTGAGGTGGGTCACTCTGTCCCGGTCTCAAGGTGTGATACCAAGCCCACTTTTCTTTTATTCCATTGTACTCTTGATTTTTTTTCCTTTTGTCCCCCCCACTCAATGTTGATTCTGGAGTTGATGTTATTAACTCCAAAAGAGTTTTGGGGAGAAAAGGTTTGTCATTGAAGGTTTTTTTTTTATTATTATTATTATTTTGATTTTGTTCATTAAAAAAACAAACAAAAAAAAAAAGAATCTGCAGTTCTGTGTTTATTCTAAGCATTACTGATGCCTGCCGTATTTCACATCCCTGCCTCCTCCCAGGTCGGTCTTAACTTAATTGCCATTTGATGAAATTGGGTGCTGGGTGATTGGCACCCCCTCCTGGGTCGGTGCCCACCATATACTTGAGGCACAAGATAAGGGCGCAGTTTGGTATCTTGGGGGGGGGGGGGGGGGGGGGGGATCATTAAAGCAAAATAAAAATGAAAACATTTTTAAAAATTTCATATACAATTTTTGAATAAACAATATTCAGTATTTCTATATATAATTGCATGATGTTCATTTTTATATAAAATATTCATTTTAAATAACATCTAATATTTTTAAATAAAAAATAATCCATTTTATATAAATGTTTTCAAAAATGTAATATATACAGCATGAAGTATTTATGTTTGTCACATTTCATGTCTTCATTTTTTATCAGTTTTCATTTCTTTGTGATTTTTAACCTTTTTCCCAGATACTAAACAGTTTCCTTATCTAGTACTGTGTGTTCATCACAGCTACTTTTTGAAATATAAGATGACTTTTTTTGGTAATATTGCTCCCAGTATTGCTAGGACCCTTAACTATTATAAGGGGTTTTGAAAACTTATTAAAGCAGGGGGTGTCCAAGTCCGGTCCTGGAGGGCCGCAGTGCCTGCAGGTTTTCATTCCAACTCTTTTCTTTATTAGTGACCCATTTTTGCTGCTCATTTGCTGCTTTTGCCTTCATTTAAATTGACTCGTTATTTAAGACTCGGCCCCTTAATTAGCAGACAAACAAAACGAGCCAACATGTGACCCGCTCACCAGTGTCCACTATCACATACACATACACTGTCTGAAAATAAAGAAAGCTGAAGGTCTCAGTCATGTTGATCTGCTCAGGTCCCCAAAAACACCCCGACGGTGCTCTTAGAAAGAAAATGATCTGTTCTGGAAATGAGAATGAGAGCCGCAACCAGCCATGGAATTAAATAACGGGGTTTAATTAACAGCAGGAATTGGGTTCTCATTAAGAAAGTGGTTGAAGTGAAGTTAGTTGAGATTTAAAACCCACAACTTAGCTGGTCAGCTGTTTTCTCGCTTCACTCCTTATTTTTGTTTGGCTGTCATTTAAAGAAAAAAAAGTTCAGAAGACTGAAGTCTTAAAACACAAGGCAAATAAAATGAAAGGTGTAAAGAAGTCAACAGAAGAGTTTGGTCACAGATTAAGACAGCGCCAGGAAGTAAAACCTGCAGTTCTCCAGGATCGGAAAATGCCACCCAAATTTTTTTTTTTTTTTAATGTTACCCCATGTAGTGTGTAGCAGTGGCCAAGAAAAATTTTGAACCTTGGGTTTTACAGTCATGGCCAAAATTATCGGTACCCCTGGAATTTTCCCAGAAACTGCACCATTTCTCCCAGAAAATGGTTGCAATACAAATGTTTTTGTATACACGTTTATTTCCTTTATGTGCATTGGAACAACACAAAAAAACAGAGAAAAAAAGCCAAATCTGACGACATGTCACACAGAACTCCAAAAATGGGCTGGACAAAATTGTTGGCAGCCTCAACTTAATATTTGGTTGCACGCCCTTTGGAAAAAATAACTGAAATCAAGCACTTCCTATAACCATCCACAAGCTTGTTACACCGCTCAACTGGAATTTCCGACCACTCTTCTTTTGCAAACTGCTCAAGGTCTCTCAGATTTGAAGGGCACCTTCTCCCAACAGTAATTTTGAGATCTCTCCTTAAGTGTTCGATCGGATTTAGATCCGGACTCATTGCTGGCCACTTCAGAACTCTCCAGCGCTTTGTCTTCAACCATTTCTGGGTGCTTTTAGAAGTATGTTTAGGGTCATTGTCCTGCTGGAACACCCATGACCTCTGACGCAGACCCAGCTTTCTGACACTGGGCCCTACATTGCGCCCCAATATCTTTTGGTAGTCTTCAGATTTCATGATGCCTTGCACACAGTCAAGGCATCCAGTGCTAGACTCGGCAAAATATCCCCAAAGCATCTTAGAACCTCCACCATGTTTGACTGTAGGTACTGTCTTCTTTTCTTCGTAGGCCTCATTCCGTTTTCTGTAAACAGTAGAATGATGAGCTTTACCAAAAAGCTCTACCTTGGTCTCATCTGTCCACAAGACGTTCGCCCAGAAGGATTTTGGCTTCCTCAAGTACATTTTGGCAAACTCCAGTCTGGCTTTTTTATGTTTCTGTGTCAGCAGTGGGGTCCTCCTGGCTCTCCTGCCATAACGTTTCATTTCGTTCAGATGTCGACAGATAGTTCAAGCTGACACTGTTGCACCCTGAGTCTGCAGAACAGCTTGAATATGTTTTGAAGTTGGCTGGGGTTGTTTATCCACCGTTCGGACTATCCTTCGTTGCAGTCTTTTAATTTTTCTCTTCCGTCCACGTCCAGGGAGATCAGCTACAGTTACCATGTGTTGTGAACTTCTTGATTATGTTGCGCACAGTGGACAAAGGAACATGAAGATCTCTGGAGATGGACTTGTAGCCTTGAGATTGTTGATATTTTTCCACAATTTTTGTTCTCAAGTCCACAGACAATTCTCTGCTCTTCTTTCTGTTCTCCATGCTTAGTGTGGCTCACTCAGACACACAACAAAAAGGTTGAGTCAACTTTTCTCCATTTTAACTGGCTTCAGGTGTGATTGCTGTATTGCCAACACCTGTTTCTTGCCACAGGTGAGTTCAAACGAGCATCATATGCTTGAAATAAAACGATTTACCCACAATTTTGAAAAGGTGCCAATAATTTTGTCCGGCCCATTTTTTGAGTCTTGTGTGACATGTCAGATTTGGCTCTTTTTTTTTGTTTTTTTGTGTTGTTCCAATGCACATAAAGGAAATAAACATGTACAGTGATCCCTCGCTATATTGCGCTTCGCCTTTCGTGGCTTCACTCTATCGCGGATTTTATATGTAAGCATATTTAAATATATATCGCGGATTTTTTGCTGGTTCGCGGATTTCTGAGGACAATGGGTCTTTTAATTTCTGGTACATGCTTCCTCAGTTGGTTTGCCCAGTTGATTTCATACAAGGGACGCTAGTGGCAGATGGCTGAGAAGCTACCCAACTTACTTTTCTCTCTCTTTCTCTTGCGCTGACTTTCTCTGATCCTGATGTAGGGGGTGTGAGCAGGGGGGCTGTTCGCACACCTAGACGATACGGACACTCGTCTAAAAATGCTGAAAGATTATCTTCACGTTGCTACCTTCTGCGTGCAGCTGCTTCGTGAAGCGACATGCTGCACGGTGCTTCGCATACTTAAAAGCTCAAAGGGCACGTATTGATTTTTCACTGTTTGTTTCTCTCTCTCTCTCTCTCTCTCTCTCTCTCTCTCTCTCTCTCTCTCTCTCTCTCTCTGCTCCTGACGGAGGGGGTGTGAGCTGCCGCCTTCAACAGCTTTGTACCGGCGGTGCTTTGCATACTTAAAAGCCAAACAGCCCTATTGATTTGTTTGCTTTCCTCTCTGTTTCTGACAGGCTGTGCTCCTGACGTGCACTCCTTTGAAGAGGAAGATGTGTTTGCATTCTTTTAATTGTGAGACAGAACTGTCATCTCTGTCTTGTCATGGAGCACAGTTTAAACTTTTGAAAAAGAGACAAATGTTTGTTTGCAGTGTTTGAATAATGTTCCTGTCTCTCTACAACCTCCTGTGTTTCTGCGCAAATCTGTGACCCAAGCATGACAATATAAAAATAACCATATAAACATATGGTTTCTACTTCGCGGATTTTCTTATTTCGTGGGTGGCTCTGGAACGCAACCCCCGCGATGGAGGAGGGATTACTATATACAAAAACATTTGTAATTGCAACAATTTTCTGGGAAAATTCCAGGGATGCCGATAATTTCGGCTATGACTGTATGTGCTTTTGAAATGAAAACCCACCTCTCCCCGTCTTTCATTGGTCAAGAGTCCGGTCTTTAATTCAAAAGCTCAGTCCCGTCTGTCGGCACTTCCTGTTTGTGGACTAGTTTCATTGTCTGGACGTGTTTATTTACCAATATTAAAAATAAAATGTATGTGTTTTTTGCATGCTGTGAGCACATGATTGGATGATTTGACATGCGGGTTATGTGACACAAGTAACATCAGATTTTGTTCATTGGGCGGTCACCACGGGCCCATTTCTATCATAATCTTTATCTCTTTGTTTTTTTTCACTACAAACCACATGGGGCAAGTAACATCCATTCATCCACTTCTAACTAGCTAATCCAGGACAAGGCTTCAGAGGAGTGGGAGCCTATCCCTGTAAGCTTGGGGTGCAAGACAGGAACAACACCTGGACAGGGTGCCAGGCTTTTGTAGGGTGAATACATAAAAAAAAACACACAGTTGCCCACCTTGCATTCCTTTGGATTCTGGGAGGAAACCCACACAGACGGGGAGCACCAAGGGAATGGACCCCAGTATCCCTATGGCGTGGTAGAAGTTCTACCTCTGCCCCACTGTTCTGTCCGGGTAAGTAATATATAAAGCAAATGACATTTTTTGGGTGGAGTATTCCTTTAATGGCTTCAGATTGCTAATCTATTCCTTTTTACGACGGGTACATATCCAAGCCGATCCTCTCTGAATGATTTCCACCACGAGAGCTGTGGTACTTGTATTAATGGAGAGCTACCTTTTGTATAAAAATGATACAAGTGACTTGGTGGCTCTCGCTAAGCCCACATTCAATTCTTTAATTATGAATGAATACCAAGAGTTTAAGAGGCCCCTGGAGCTCTGACCATTTGAAGAACAAAAGAAGTGTGACAAACATGATGTGGGCATCTGGTCCAACAAGCTCAACTGGGTAGCTAATGCCTGTGTTGCCCTGGTGTCACATGCAGTTGCTTTTTCATTTTTAAAGCAGATAAGCATATTTGCTTCAACTTCATGACTCATTAGTTTGTTCCAGACTTACTTTTTGAGTGCAGAAGAGGAGTTTTGTGTCTTCATTTACAAACATTGACTTCATACCAGGGACATGACGGTGTGCTGGCTAGTATCGCTGACCCACGGCTCAAGTATGTGAGCTTTAGAGTGTGTGTGTGTCTTAAATGGCCTTCTAATGGCAGCAAGTTCTTTTGGTTTTTAGGGTATTCTCTCCCACCCCACCCCCCACCCCCCCTTATGTCTCAGGTTAGTACACCCTACAGCAGGGGTCCCTAACTTCGGTCCTGGAGGGTTGCAGGTTTTCATTCCAACCCTGTTCTTAAGTGGTGACCTGTTTTTGCTGCTAGTTATCTACTTCTGATTTAATTGTAATTGATTTGAAGACTCAGACCCCTTACTTGTAATTGTAATTGACTTGAAGACTCAGACTCTTTAATTGTTTCTTTTTCCTAAATTAGCAGCCAAAGCAATAATGAGATACAAAATGAGCCAAAACATAACCAGCAAACTGAGTCCATCACACAATATCTGAAAGTAAAGAAAGGTGAAGGTCTCGGGAATGTTGAGCTGCTCAGGACCCCCAAACCATCTGACCAGAGCTCTTAGAAAAGAGAAAATCAGCAATTTCAGAAATGTCTGCTATTGCACAATGAGAGCAGCAACAAGTCATAGAATTAAAGATTGGGTTTAATTAACAACAAAACTCTGCACCTCATTAAGCAACTGGTTGGAGTTTGAGGCCCTGACTTGTATATTGTAGTAGTTGGTCTTCTGTTGGCTCACTGACTTCACATTTCATTTCTGTTTGGGTGCCATTTAAGGAAAGAAATTAAGCAACTCAGAGGAACGATAAAGAAATTCAGAGGAACAAATCTTTAAAAACAATTCAATTAAAATTAATTCAAAAGAAGTTAATTGGCTACAAAAACTTGTCACTAATTAAGAAAAGGGTGAGAATGAAAAGCCACTGCGGCCCTCCAGGATCGGAGTTGAAGACCCCTGCCCCACAGTGTACTGTTACTCCATTCTAGGATTCCACTCATTGATGCAGATAATGTCTGTCTTTCCATGACCATATGATGTACTCCTAATTTTTATCACTACAATTCTTCTTAAACACAGTTTTGTGTAAGAGCCTTTTATTTTGTGCAGTTAAAAAGTAATGCATTGGGGCTAAAATAAATGTACTCTAAACAAGAGAAATATCCCCTTCCTAAAAACATGTTGACCTAAGAATGATGTGGAGAGTCACATTCTGGAACAGGCCACACTGCGGCCATTAGGACAGAAGAGAGCTGCTCCGTGTGGCAATGTGTCCAGCATAAAGTGCCACCACAGACGACAATTTGAGAAGGATAATGAAAACATGTAGCAATGGTGAATCAAAAAGGATTAAGCACAATCTAGGAGAGCAATGTGCGGAGCCTTAAAGGTAGCTCTAGTGGTCCTGAGCTGTGCAAGAAGTGACCTATGGGGGGCTCTTCAAACAGGGGCTGATACTGTAAATCATTCCCGTGATCTGGAGCCCTATAGGTGTAGGCACTGCTTCCTGCCTTAGTGTTCTTTATCCTTGGGTTTCTGAGCAGACCTTCATCTTGAAATAAACTGCTCAAAAAAAATTAAAGGAACACTTTGAAAACATATCCTGCTGGATATCTCTACTGATATGGACTGAGTGATGTGTTAGGAACGAAAGGATGCCACATCATTTGATGGAAATGAAAATTATCAACCTACAGAGGGCTGAATTCAAAGACACCCCGAAAATCAAAGTGAAAAACCGATGTGGCAGGCTAGTCCATTTTGCCAAAATTTCATTGCAGCAACTCCAAATCGTACTCAGTAGTTTGTATGGCCCCCACGTGCTTGTTTGCATGCCTGACAACATCGGGTGGGGGGGCATGCTCCTAATGAGACGATGGATGGTGTCTTGGGGGAACTCCTCCCAGATCTGGACCACAGCATCACCGAGCTCCTGGACAGTCTGAGGTGCAACCTGACAGCATTGGATGGACTGAAGCATAATGTCCCAGAGGTGTTCTATTGGATTTAGGTCAAGCGAACATGGAGGCCAGTCAATGGTATCAATTCCTTCATCCTGCAGGAACTGCCTGTATACTCTCGCCACATGAGGCCGGGCATTGTCATACACCAGGAGGAACACAGGACAGACTGCACCAGCACAGGGTCTGACAAAGGGTCCAAGGATTCCATCTAAATACCTAATGGCAGTCAAGGTGTCGTTGTCTAGACTGTAGAGGTCTGTGTGTCCCTCCACGGATATGCCTTCCCAGATCATCACTGACCCATCACCAAACTGGTCATGCTGAACGATGTTACAGGCAGCATAACGTTCTCCATGGCTTCGCCAGACCCTTTCACGTCTGTCACATGTGCTCAGGGTGAACCTGCTCTCATCTGTGCAAAGCACAGGGCACCAGTGGTGGACCTGCCAGTTCTGGTATTCTATGGCAAATGCCAATCGGGCTCCAGAGTGCCGGGCAGTGAGCACAGGACCCACTAGAAGACGTCGGACCCTCAGGCCACCTTCATGAAGTCTGTTTCTGATTGTTTGGTCAGAGACATTCACACCAGTGACCTACTGAAGGCCATTTTGTAAGGCTCTGGCAGTGCTCAACCTGTTCCTCCTTGCCCAAAGGAGCAGATACCAGTCCTGCGGATGGGTTAAGGATTTTCTACGGCCCTGTCCAGGTCTCCTAGAGTAACTGCCTGTCTCCTGGAATCTCCTCCATGACCTTGAGACTATGCTGGGAGACACAGCAAACCTTCTGGCAATGTCACATATTGATGTGCCATCCTGGAGAAGTTGGACTACCTGTGCAACCTCGGTAGGGTCCAGGTATCACCTCATGCTACCAGTAGTGACACTGGCCGTAACCAAATGCAAAACTGCTGAAAAAACAGTCAGAAAAGATGAGGAGGGGAAAATGTCAGTGGCCTCCACCTGTTAAACCATTCATTCCTGTTTTGGGGGTCATCTCATTGTTGCCCCTCTGGTCCACCTGTTGGTAATTTCATTAACACCAAAGCAGCTGAAACTGATTCCCTCTGCTACTTAACTGACCAGATCAATATCCGTCATTGACTTGATGCTATAGTCCGATTAGAAAGTGTTCCTTTAATTTTTGAGCAGTATAGTTGTGAACATCCTGGAATAAAGAAAACAGAGCATTGTCTTCCATGTTCAAGTGTGGAGTGTTGCAACCCACCACAAAACTCACTTCAGCCTTGCTTCTTCTGTTATAATTTGGTGCCCCTCTCGCTTCAGTTCCTTTCCAATTAACAAAACTGTCATGGTCTCATGGGGAAAAAAAGAAAAAAACAAAATGCGTTGTGCCCACCCTGGTCCTCTGCCCCCTCACAATTTTATAAAGCTGACTTCAGAATTGGGTCTTTAAAAATTTGATCATTTTAACTTCTCCTAGATCTCCGCTTCACCAGTTTGCAAACTTAAACTTATATATTTGGTCTTTAAAACGGGGGCCCATGGTGCATAGCTGCCTCTGTTCTGTTTAGCAGGACTAAAATCAGTCTGGCGCTCCTGTCTTCAGTTATAAATGTCACTTTAGCCCTCTGCTGCTTCTCTGTTTTAAATCCACAAAATCAACTCCAGACTTGCACCTTTGAGAACTGAAGAAATCCTGGGGATCCGGTTTAGGAAAAGTCTTCAGGTTTATAATCGAAGATTTGGCTGCCTATTGTGTGGTTGAGGGCCTCCTGCTGCTTTGCCCCTTTTCTGTTTATTCAAGCGGTCATTAGGCTGCTGTCTTCAGTAATAAAAGTGGATTTGATCCATTAAAAAGAATTGCTCCGACCCTTTTAAATATTATAAAATCTGCAGTTGGCTCATTTTTCAGAATTAAAGGAACTTTGGAAACGTTGTACTCCTTCACTTTATTTTTCCAAAAATGAGGTCAAACTCGGTGTGATTTTTGTAGACCTGTTATGTCCTGTGTGTGTTTACTGTGTGTGTGTGTATTGCAATAAGCAAAAAGCACAAAAACACAGGTTAAGTGTTGGGGAGCCTCCCAGTATACTGGTTTCAGGTTCCAATACAGTCAAATGGTCACAAATCAACTCGAACATTCGACAAAGCAACAGAAAATCCTTTGACTTATATGGAGGCTATACAGGAAGTACAAGTCAAGTCAAAAAAAAAAAAAAGGGGCGGAGTGGTGGCTCTGAGGCTAAGGACCTGCGCTGGTATCCCGAAGGGTGCCGGTTAGAATCCCTGTCACTGACAAAAGAGATCCTACTCTGCTGGGCCCTTGAGCAAGACCCTTAACCTGTAATTGCTCCAGGGGCGCTGTACAATGGCTGACCCTGCACTCTGACCCCAAGGGGTATGCGAAAACGAACAAATTCCTCATACAAGAAATTGTATAAGGCGAAATAAAGAACAAAAAAAAAAAAAAAAGGTGGGGCATACACTGGTACAGTGCGTTGTCGCACCCACTACGCGACGAAACAACTTGGGATCCCGGTTTGCAACCCCCCAGGCAGACACGCGGTGGTCCAGTCCCACCCTCTGGAAATGACCTTCTATCTGCTG
Organism: Erpetoichthys calabaricus; assembly: GCF_900747795.2. Classification (NCBI taxonomy): domain Eukaryota; kingdom Metazoa; phylum Chordata; class Cladistia; order Polypteriformes; family Polypteridae; genus Erpetoichthys; species Erpetoichthys calabaricus. The sequence continues at coordinate 272,553,788 of NC_041396.2, read as the reverse complement.
CAGCCAAGTGTTATGTGGGCGACCCCTTGGCCACAGGGGTCCCCAACAATGAGGATCTTATGAGCTGGATCACCCTCGGGAAACGCACCAACTGACTAACTGAGGTAATGTGCCTCATTTGGGACTCCATGAGCAACCACTAATTTGACACAAAGTCAAACCAATGGTACCCAAGTATTATCCGGAGAGACACAGCACCACAGGAGTCCAGTCTTTATCTCAGGTCACTGGATAGCGTCCACATCTCACAACCATATAACAAGACAGGAAGCACCAGGACTCTATTAAGATTTGGACCTTCGTCCTTTTGCATAGATATCGGGAGCGCCACACACCCCTCTCCAGCGACCTCATGACCCCCCCATGCTCTCCCAATCCGTCTACTGACTTCATAGGAAGAGTCACCAGAGACATGAAAATCACTGCCAATTGCACAGGAAGTACAATTAAAAAAAGCAAGTGAGATCAGCAGCTGCTGCCGTAGAAGGCAGTGGCCACAGGTGACATCAGTAGCAGAGGGACGGAACTGAGGACATCGAAAGGGGACCACAAGTGAGGTATTTTCTTGGAGCCGGAAGAGGAGTCTTCTTATTTCATCGTGATGGCGGTGGAAATTGGAGCATTAGGTCGGGTAGGAATGTTTTTATTCTGACATTTTTCTGTGAATGAAAGGAGAGAAAAGCATTAGTGCCTCGTTCCAGTTCCTCCTCTCTTGGTCTTTCATGCACCATCAAGTCTTTTGACTGTCCCCTAATTTGCGCATGTGTGACAGTATTTATTTATGCACTGTATGGTCAAAAGGAGGTGGACATCCCACCATATTGTTGAGTTCACATGCACTATTAACTGGTGCATAAAATCAAACACACAGCCATGTAACGTCCACTGGCAGTATGATGGGTCTTACCGAAGAGCTCAGTGACTTTAAACATGGCACTGTCAGAAGACGCCACCTTTGCTACAAGTTGTCCTGATCGGCTTGATCTGCCATGGTGTAATAGGTGTATATGTTTAATATGTCACGGTGCTCTGTACAAATATTTTATTAATCTACTTTTCTTTCTACTCACATGTACAGCTATTGTAACACAAAGCCAGCTTTAGCACACAGGAGTTCACCATATAAGAACTGCTAGACAAGCATTAGAAGACAAGACAGGGACAACTGCGAAAATGGGCATTTCTGTGTCACAGAGTCAGCATGACATTGGATCTTCTTTTCCTTGTTTGGAATGGCATGATTTACCTAAGTGCACATGGAGAAAGAGTATAAAGCCTTGGAACATTGCCTTTGAAGCTGACGGACGGATGGGAGATAACATCATCTGATCCTGAAAATCCTTCCAGCGCAATGACGAAAATGGCAGACTCTACACATCGGGACCCCACTCTCGAAGGTCTTGTCATGGCTTCCTTTGTCTGTTATGCTGCGTAAACCGTCATTAAAGAAAGCTAAGTTATTTCTCTTATGTGATTTCTTACCGCTGTATCACTAAGGGAGGGGTATCGCCTTTTCATGTTATATCTATATAGTTTCGGGTTATGTAACATGCCGCAATTAAAAAAGAACTCATTCCAACAAGAGAGCCAGCGCCCCCTGCTGGATACACATGGTCAACGGAGTGGTGGCTCTGATGCTAGGGATCTGCACTGGCAATCGGAAGGTTGCCGGTTCGAATCCCGTAAATGCCAATAGGAACTCTGCTCTGTTGGGCCCTTGAGCAAGGCTCTTAACCTCCAATTGCTAAGCACTTTGAGTAGTGAGAAAAGCGCTATATAAATGCAAAGAATTATTATTATTATTATTAACTGTAAGTGCTATTATTTCAACATCTAGATCACGGGTGGGCAAAGTCAGTCCTGGAGGGCCGCAGAGGCTACAGGCTTTTGTTCCAACCCAGTTGCTTAATTAAAAACCAATCCTTGTCAATTATTTAATTTCATGGCTTGCTAGTACTTTAACTCTGTCATGTCAGGTCATTCTAATATCGTGGATTTTTTTTCCTTTATAAGGATATCATCCAAATGATTTGAAGTCTAAAACAGACGAGTTATTCTCAGTGCTTCACTTTTTCTCTTCACTTTCCTTCCAAGTATTTCATTAAATCCAATAGTGCATGAGAAATACACACAGGTGTAAATGAAAACAAGCTAAATAGAGAACTGCTGGCGTCTTTTGTCATTTACATTTTATTGCTAATAAGGAGCAATTAAAAACCTCGACTACAGCTGTTTAAGACTAAAATAAGCAATAAGAGTTCAACGTCTTAACAAACGAGACAACTTAAAGGAAGCAGAAGTGTTACTTGAGCACTAAGCACTTCTTATTAAGCAACTGGGTTGGAACAAAAACCTGCAGCAACTGCGGCCCTCCAGGACTGACTTTGCTCACCCCTGATCTAGCAGCAAGAACAGCTCCCCCATGACGTGATAGACCACTCAAACTCACAGAGTGGAGCCACCGCAAGCTGAAGTGCATAGCATGTAAAAATCACCTGTCCTCCATTCCATCACCCATCACTCACAATAAAGTTCAAACTGCCTCTGGAAGCATCATCAGCACTAGAAATGTGAGCCCAAAGTTTCATGGAATTGGTTTCTATGGCACAGTAGGTGAACACAAGTCTAAGATCACAATGCTGGAGTGGTGGACACGTGTTCTCTGGAGTGAGGAGTCACGCTTCAGCATCTGGCAGTCTCATATACAGCTGGGTTTGGCCAATGCCAGTAGGGTGCCACCTTCTAGACTGCATAGTGTCTACTGTAAAGTATAGTGGTGGAGGGATAATGGCGTGGGACTGTTCTCTGGGGTCTGGGCTCCAGTAAAGGTTAAAGTTAATGCTGCAGCATACAAAGGCATTTTAAACAATTGTGTGCTTCCAACTTTGTGGACACGGTTTGGGATAAGCCTTTTTGCTCTGGCTTGACTGTGCCCCCGTACACAAAGCCAGGTTCATAAAAGACATGGAGAAAATCGAGTGGCCTGCACAGAGCCCTGACCTCATCAATATTAAATACCTTTGGGATGAACTGGAATGCCAGTTGTGAATCTGGTCTTCTTGTTCAACATCATTAACTAACCTCACAGATGCAATTTTGGCTGAATCGGCACTCCAGAGTCTTGTGGAAAGCCTTTCAGGCTGTTATAGCCATTAAGAGGGGCAGCGCCATATTAAGGCTCATGGTTTTGGAATAGACTGTCCAACAAGATCATATAGGAGTAATGGTCAAGTGTCTACAAATGTTTGGCCTTATAGTATGTGTGTGTATGAATACCCACTATGTGTACACACACAGTATATATCTGTGTTTCTTAACCTTTCTGGTGTCGTGACCCAGTTTATCCCATGTAATTGTCTTTGTAATCCACCTTTGGGTCAAGCATGATCCTCAGAGCAGCGACCCACCGTGATCCTCTATCATTATAGATAATAGCAACCTGTGACCCACTGGCAGCAGCGTGCAACCGACCTAGTGGGGTAGAAACACTGGTGCATACTGGATATATATGTATGTGTGTGTATACAGTATATACGAGGGGCAGTCAAAAAGTTCATGGAATTGTGATATAGCTGGAGAGTAAGAGATCTGAATAGGCACACATTGCTCAGGAGGGGAGCGCAGCACGTCTGTAGACCAGTTACAACAGGTCTGGATTGGTTTTGGTGTGTAGTATTGTTTTAATTACCATTTGAGTTAGACATGTGCATAGTCACTCGATGGAATATCACAGTTCGAAGAACGTGATAACATCAAGTTTATGTGCAGCTTCAGATACGTTAGCAGCACTGCAGCACTATATACTATATATATATATATATACAGTGGGACCTCGGGTCACGACCATAATTTGTTCCAAAACACTGGTTGTAGATAGATAGATAGATAGATAGATAGATAGATAGATAGATAGATAGATAGATAGATAGATAGATAGATAGATAGATAGATAGATAGATAGATAGAAAAGGCACTATATTAGATAGATAGATAGATAGATAGATAGATAGATAGATAGATAGATAGATAGATAGATAGATAGATAGATAGATAGATAGATAGATAGATAGATAGATAGATAGATAGATAGATAGATACTTTATTAATCCCAAGGGGAAATTCACATACATTTGTAACCCGATTTGGTCGTGACCCAAAGTAATTTCCCCCATAGGATTGTATGTAAATACAATTAATCCTTTCCAGACCGTACGAACCGTATGTAAATATATTTTTTTAAAGATTTTTAAGTACATAAATAGTTAATTATACCATAGAATGCACAGTGTAATAGTAAACTAATGTAAAAACATTGAATAACACTGAGAAAACCTTGAACAGAGAAAAGTAACATTGCAACAATGCACGTTATGAACTGATCGCTGTAAACACTTTTTTTAATGAGTTTTAAGAACAGGGAAAAACATGAACATTTGAAAAATCCGTAATTTAATAAACAACCAAGAAAAGTAACATTGCAACAATGCGCGCTACGAACCGATCGCTGTAAACAGAAGTGAAGTGGAGGTTAAAATCCAATAGAAAAAGTCTTCATTAAATACAACGAGGTTAAAACAATGCTGGAATCAGTCTCTTTAAAAACAAGTCCAGTGCATTCTTTAACTGCCTTCTCGGCCTTATGCGGCCAGCCCTCTCTCTCTCTCTCGCTCTCGCTTGCTGTGCTCTGTCTCTCTCTCTCTCTCTTGCTCGCTCACGCGCTCTCTCTCTCTCTCTCTCGCTCGCTCGCTGCACAGGGAATGCACAGGGAGAGACTGAACACGTGCGGAAATAATCGGCGCATACGAACCGGAAGGGAAATTGGCTTGTTCATCACCCAAGTGTGTGGTCGTGAACAGATGCAAAAGTTTGGCGAACTTTTTGGTCATAACCCGATTTGTACATGGGCTGAGACATTCGTGATCCGAAGTTCCACTGTATATGTATATATATATATATATATATATATATATATATATATATATATATATATATATATATATATATATATATATATATATATATATATATATATATATATATTCATTGCATTCGCAGTCTGTGTCACAATCTGATTGTATGGGTGGTTACCTACCAGGTAACGCTTGTGTTTGGTCAGCAAGTCAGCTAACATCCGTCACGGTGCCCTCATTTCAGTTGCGAGAAGCAGATCATAGAATGGTTGAAATAGTTTACTGTCAAATAATGCAAAGAGTACGCGACACGTGTTTCACCCTAATTCTGGGCTCATCAGGCGTACACACTCACTGCACCCCCCTCTTGGGGAATTGAACCTCGGACGTCAGCGCTAGAGGCGAAGCCTGTAACGTTGCGCCACGGCGTGTGGTTCATTCATTTGACAGTATATATATACACAGTTTATAGTGCTACAGATATATATATCTTATATATAAATGACTACACATAGAAGTGTGTGTATCCGAAAAGAAAGAAAGCGACTCTGTCGCCAAAGTGAAACCGCCGAGGAAAGACAAACGAGAGAGAAACTCGATTAACCACCGATAGATAAGAGGGACGGGCACGTCCACAGAATGAAACCGGCAACTCTACATTTCAATCTTTTTCTGAGAATTTCAATAGTTTCTAGGTGGCTTTTTACAGCATGGGCTTAAACAGCTAGGATATATATAAGGCTTAGTCCCAGAAAATTATTCCAGACTTGCGTCTTGGAGAATAAAAGAAATGGTTGGGTTCCTGGTGCTCCATGCCTTTAATTTTACAAACCTGTTATATCTACTGAAACAGGACATGTTCAACCATAATGCTCCACCCTCTCAATTTTTCAAGTAAGACAGTTGAGGGTCCTGCCATTTTGTTTTCTTAATTCCTTTAGGGCTAATTTTTTTTTGTTTCTTTTCTCTTAACATATCAAATCAACAAAAAATATTTATTTTTGACAAATGTTACTGTCTTGCATGTTGTATGAGCCTTTATACTCTGTGATTTCACATACATATTACATACATGTTACACAACAAAGTCCAGCAAAGTATAATATCGCTCGAAGCAGCCAATTTCAGTCATTGCCACATTGCACTGCTTACAATATGTGTTGCTTTGGTGCCTTCTTTTCAATTGACTGTTGCTGCACTTTCTCACATATATTGTTAGTGTGTACTGTAGAGAGACAAGTCATCCGTTTGACATCATGCCATGCCACTGCCACCAAGTTTTCCGCCTGCATGAAAACCGGATTGTCGCCTCTTTTCCTGTCTGGCTTCAACTGTGAAGGCCTGTGTCTCCTGTTCACCCTCACTGTGCCACAAGCTCCAATTCTCCTGCTATGTAGCTCCGTGAACAATTCTGGGCATGTATAAAAATTGTCCATGTACACAACATGACCCAAATGTTCATAGCCCTGAAGCAGCTCTAGCACAGTCTGACTTGTCAAGGACAGTTATCTCTTTGAAAGGAATAATTTCCTGTATATGTAATTACTTTCAGACAGAAACCAGTGTTTGCTTCTGTCAGTACAAAATCCTTTATGCCATACTTTGTGGGCTTGTCTGGCATACATTGTCAGAAAAAAAGGTGTATCTTATATTTTATCATAGATTCATGCACAGACAAATCACGGCCAGGCTGATAAAATTATTTCTATGTTGGTTCCACAATGTCAAGCAGGGGCTGAACTTTATACATGGGGTTATAGCCTGGCTCACCCCTTGGGATTTGCTTCTGGTTATCACAGAATTGAATAAAACTTTGCAGGAGCACGTACCTATCACGCGGCATAAGCTGTCCAAAGCCATCAGGGGACAAAGCACATTTGGACCAATGCTCCCTGAAGTTATATTGCCAGTCTAGTCCCATCTCTATTTGTAATGCCACAGCGCGCTTCATCTCATCTTTTGTTGTGGGTTTCCACTTTGAAAAATGAGAATGCGGTGCAAGCGCAGCCCGCAATTCAAAAAATTGCTCTGCATACCTGTTTGTCTCGTCTGACAGTAGCTGAAAAGCAGCATCAGGAGAGAGCAGCCTGAAGTAGTCCAGTGGCTGGTGATCTGTCGTGTCCAACAGCAAGCCATGCTGTCTTGTGAAGTCCAGTAGCCAGTTTGGCTCCCACATATCAATGTCTGGGTATTCCTCCCATGCGAACCTTGCTGTAGGTGTGTCGGCAGTGCGAATGCGCTCAGCTGGCAGCCGATCAGCTGATGCCAGTTCCTCACTTTCTTGTTCGATCTCCTGATCACTGTCAAGAAAATCAGATTCTGAAAAATCAGAGTCCGACTCAGCGATAATGCACAAAACATCATCTGCTGAGTATTTTGTTTTCTGCACTCGCTTTGCTCCCTCATGAGATGTCGATGCCATCTTGCCTTTGTTTACACTTTGCAACTCATGCACACACAAGGATTAGATGCCGAGTCAATGAGTCTAACATTCTTATAAGCAGAAAGGGAATGCCTGTAATGTAACAGTGAGTTTTGTCGCCATTAACAGCTGATTGTCGCCCTCTACCCCTGGATGTCGACTTTTGTCAACATGCGTCCTCAACTCCTCCTGTCAACAAAAGACGACATCCACCCTAATCTTAAATCACATATTTAATAATAAAATGTGGTGCCCATAATCTCCACCCCTCCATTAGAACATTAGAACACTCTAGATGAGAACAGGCCATTCAGCCCAACAAAGCTCGCCAGTCCTATCCACTTATTTCTTCCAAAAAACATCAAGTCAAGTTTTGAAGTCCCTAAAGTCTTACTGTCTACCACACAACTTAGTAGCTTATTCCAAGTGTCTATGATTCTCTGTGTAAAGAAAAACGTCCAAATGTTTGTGCAAAATTTACCCTTAACAAGTTTCCAACTGTATCTCTGTGTTCTTGTCCCCATGTCCCCGTGTTCCTTTGCACAAACTACAAAGACTCAGCTCTTTTAATCTTTCTTCATAACTCATCCCCTGTAGCCCTGTGATCAGCCTAGTTGCTCTTCTCTGGACCTTTTCTAGCTCTGCTATATCCTTCTTGTAGCCTGGAGACCAAAACTACACACAGTACTCCAGATGAGGCCTCACCAGTGTGTTATAAAACTTGAGCAGAACCTCCTTGGACTTGTACATCTTTGGATTTGTGTCTTTGAGAAATTTTAAAGCACCTGCCCCTTTTCGATTTAGCAGAACTCTCATTGGTTTCTACAGTTCCCCTTCATTTTCACAATATCACCTTTTGTGTTGTGTTTTGGTGATATGATCAGGATGAAAAGGGTAGAAGGGATCCAAAGAAGACCCCAAAAACAGGCCAGGAACATCATAATCCTGTCTAGAACACAACAAAACACCACAAGCAGAATTTAACCTGCACAAACCTAAAATTAGGCCCTAGCTGTTTAAGGCTTAAAATATACTTTTAAAATGTACAGAACTGCACTACAAGGAGAAGATAACCATCAACCTCTGGCTTGATAACACAAGCTCAACATGGATAAAGGCAGGAAATGTCTTTGAATTATACAACAGGTTTCAAAAAGAGACAAAATGGAGTTTAAAGGGGTTGCATAAAAAGGCAACTCAGAGCAGACTAGTCTCAAACCAAAACCAAGAGATGAAAACAGATTCAAAATGTCCACAAAAGCAGAAAAATCAAAAGCAAACAGCACTAACAACATCAAACTCTAACAACACTCACTGACACTCTGAGGGAATCCGCCATAATTCAAACACCATGCTGTCCCTACATTGATGGATTAAAAACCAGAAGTCCACGTGACCGTCATCAACAAGTCCTTCCGTGAGAACCCTGAATACAATGAGGACTGATTGAGGTCATTTATGTTAGGTTGAATGCCTAGAGGGGGCTGGGTGGTCTCGTGGCCTGGAACCCCTGCAGATTTTGTTTTTTCTCCAGCCGTCTGGAGTTTTTTTTTGTTTTTTCTGTCCTCCCTGGCCATCGGATCTTACTTTTATCTTATGTTAATTAGTGTTCTCTTATTTTAATTCTTATTTTGTCTTTTTTTCTCATTCTTCATCACGTAAAGCACTTTGAGCTACATTATTTGTACGAAAATGTGCTAGAGAAATAAATGTTGTTGTTGTTGCCATCTGTACCTGAAGACAAAAGGAGAGGGCGGATCTTCATAGGTGACATCATGATGGCCACGCCTCTTGGGCGTTCCACTCAAACAATACAAAAAAGATATTCAAACAACTTAAATACATAACACACAAATAATAAATAAACATAAAAATATTTACATAGATCAAATAAAAATAACAAAAAACAAAAAAGAGGAAAATATGCATAAGCCAGGGAACAAACCCCAGATGCAGCATAACACTTGGAGTCTTTGAGACGTCACTCCTCCACATTTAAACTCGGGTCCTTTGTGTTCTTCCCTATCCCACTACAGCTTGGCATTTTTAAATTTGTTGGAAATGATTTTGTTCTGCTAAGACAGACAGACAATCAGGTGATTAAATGTCCAGTATGAACTATTTATGAAAGCCCAGGCATGTTGCACTGGCTTCCATTTCGAGCTGTGGTTCTCTCAATCAGACTTGGTGTGAAAGTCGCTTTGTACAAGATCAGTTGCTCCATTCCAGTGTTCTAGCACTTCTCCTCTTCTCTAAGCTCTTGCCCTTTCAACAACGCTTAATGCTAAATGAAAGGGCGGCCCACCCTGGAGTCTAATAAACTGGCGTCTCCACCTTCCAGCCTTCCGTGTTTCAGTAACATGAGAAGAGGTTTTGTGTAAAAAATGAAATTATTTGTGTTTATTTATTAATGACACATTTGAGCAGGGAGACAGCCACCACTCCCCCACCACTTTCTGTCTGATTCCAACAATATACTAAGACAAGACTTCACAAAGTTGCAAAAGCACGTTTCTCCCCCTTTTCTCTTATTTATGTCTGAAGACAATTGGTGGGCAGGGAAGAGGAAATACCACCCCAGTGAAATCAGCCGAACAATGAGTGCTGCAGAAATAGGATGCAATTAGACGTGTCGCTCCCGTCGGCTCTCCCAAGTTGGGTTTTCATCTCAGGAAGCCCCCCTGAATGCAGCTAATTGGGCGGCTGAATGGCGCGGACAGTGATCTCGCCGCATGCTCGCCACTTGCTGCTGGGGTACGGGCCAGTGAGGCGCTTTGGCAGGAAAGTGGCTTGGCTCGCTCGAGAATTCGCGGAAGTGCAAACATACTAATATTTCCTGCTGGGGGAACTTTTCATAAGTCAAATACAATTGAAGAGAAGTGTGTTGGGTGCTCACAAGGTGATCCAGTGGACCTCACAAACTATATCTGTCCCAGATCATCAGTGTGCCCATGCCTTACCGTAGCCAGACAAACGGCAAAGTGTTTGGAAAGGGCAGGTGGGAGATTTACGGCTCTGTCAATTCCCCCCCTTTCCACTTGGCCACATCTTTGAGGACATTAGCAGAACATCAATCTGTGTGCTATAGTGTGGCAACCACAACTGTCTTACCAAGCCACATGGAGCAGGGCAGGTTGAGTGGACAAGTGGCTAAAGTACTGAACCTTTAACAATAAGGCACCCACCTCCAATATGCTGTGGGACCCCCAGCCAATTGCTTCACCTGTCTGTAAAATCCAGGACAGGACTTAGCCCTGACGTAGCAGTAAAAACTTTGATGAAGATAACTCTTTACAAAGCTAATAAATCTGCCAAAGTTCATCTGGATTGTGATTCAGTATTCAGTTATCATGCAAATATTTGTGTACACTCACATAATGCATCCATATTTATGAAATGCCTAAGGATTTTATTCATTAGCGAATGGTGCCATATAAAATTAAATTTGTTTGTTTGATTTTTAAGTGGCTGTGACTTTGGCTAAGACTCTAATAATGACAATTAACAGTGAATGAAGTAGACACCAGAGAAAATGCCACAGAATTATGAAAAGCTTAACACTGGAAATTGCTACATTTTATTGTGATGTAGCAAGCCTTTATGTATGTTACAAGGGGGTAATTTAATGTGTTTTTATCATCATCATTATGACTTAATTCCATTTTTGCAGGTGTCTGCAAAGCCCACATATTGTTTTTAGGATACAGTTAAGGGAGCAGATACCACAGAAAATATGAATTAATAGGAAACAACGAAAGAGAGTTATGAACTTAAAACTGAAAATTTCTAAATTCATTAAGAATGTACAGTCATATAAAAAAGTTTGAGAACCCCTTTCAGCCTGCATAATAAGTTATTCTCCTTTAAACAAAAAAGATAACAGTGGTATGTCTTTTATTTCCTAGGAACATCTGAGTACTGGGGTGTTTTCCGAACAAACATTTTTAATGAAGCAGTATTTGGTTGTATGAAATTAAATCAAATGTGAAAAACTGGCTGTGCAAAAATGTGGGTCCCCTTGTAATTTTGCTGATTTGAATGCCTGTCACTGCTCAGTTCTGATTACTTGCATCACCAGATTGGTTGGATTAGCTTTTTAAGCCTTGAACTTCATAGACAGGTGTGTCCAATCACGAGATATAAAGGTATTTAAGGTGGTCAATTGCAAGTTGTGCTTCCCTTTGACTCTCTTCTGAAGAGTGACAGCATGGGATCCTCAAAGTAACTCTCAAAAGATCTGAAAACAAAGATTGTTCAGTATCATGGTTTAGGGGAAGGCTAAAAAAAGCTATCTCAGAGGTTTAAACTGTCAGTTTCAACTGTAAGGAATTTAATCAGGAAATGGAAGGCCACAGGCACAGTTGCTGTTAAACCCAGCAGGTCTGGCAGGCCAAGAAAAATACAGGAGCGGCATATGCGCAGGATTGTGAGAATGGTTACAGACAACCCACAGATCACCTCCAAAGACCTGCAAGAACATCTTGCTGCTGATGGTGTATCTGTACATCGTTCTACAATTCAGTGCAATTTGCACAAAGAACATCAGTATGGCAGGGTGATGAGAAGAAGCCCTTTCTGCACTCACACCACAAACAGAGTCGCTTGTTGTATGCAAATACTCATTTAGACAAGCCAGATTCATTCTGGAACAATGTGCTTTGGACTGATGAGACAAAAATTGAGTTATTTGGTCACAACAAAAAGCGCTTTGCATGGCGGAAGAAGATGTCAAATTTGGTGGAGGTTCCATCATGCTGTGGGGCTGTGTGGCTACTTTAGGGACTGGGGCCCTTGTTAAAGTTGAGGGTCAAATGAATTCAACCCAATATCAACAAATTCTTCAGGATAATGTTCAAGCATCAGTCACAAAGTTGAAGTTATGCAGGGGTTGGATATTCCAACAAGACAATGACCCAAAACACAGTTCGAAATCTACAAAGGCATTCATGCAGAGGGAGAAGTACAATGTTCTGGAATGGCCGTCACAGTCCCCTGACTTGAATATCATCAAAAATCCATGGGATGATTTGAAGCAGGCTGTCCATGCTCGGCAGCCATCAAATTGAACTGAACTGGAAAGATTTTGTATGGAAGAATGGTCAAAAATACCTCCATCCAGAATCCAGACACTCATCAAAGGCTATAGGAGGCGTCTAGAGGTTGTTAGATTTGCAAAAGGAATATTGATGTAATATCTCTGTTGGGGTGCCCAAATTTATGTACCTCTCTAATTTTGTTTTGATGCATATTGCATATTTTCTGTTAATCCAACAAACATAATGTCACTGCTGAAATACTACTGTTTCCATAAGGCATGTCATATATTAAAAGGAAGTTGCTACTTTGAAAGCTCAGCCAATGAGAAACAAAAATCCAAAGAATTAAGAGGGGTTCCCAAACTTTTTCATATGACTGTAAATCTCACACTACTTACAGAATAAGAGAAGACCGCGGTTAATTAAACAATGAGGTCAACTGCAATGGAAAATGGCTGACTGATTGTGAAACTGTCTGGAGCAAAAACCTGCAGCTACAGTTGTCTCCCAGGACATCATTAGACCGTAAAGTGAAGGGCAGTCACCTCTGACTTGACATCCATTCCTGACAAAGTTGCTTCAACTACACTATGCTAGTAGTATAATTAAACCAAATAAATAAGAAAATAAAAATTATGGCAATGTAATAATTGAAATAGTTCACTATATAAAGGCACTATAGAAAATAAATTCTTGTACAAGTATTCCAATAGGTTCTCCAGACTGGCCAGATAAACACAAGTGCTGGCTCTCCATTATTTATGGATGCTTTTGATATGGGACAGCCATAGGTGCAAGCCCTTTGATGTTTGAACATTTTAAACAGTGAGTCACTTTTTTGACTTATTGAAATTCTATATTTTCTACCCCATTCATCATATTACACGGAAATCCTAAAGGCCCCATCTTTACTTGCAATATTAACATCTCACGCTCCACCGTATTCCTGTTATTATTGTACTTCAAGTGCACTTCTAAAGTGAAGAGAGTGTGAGGGCCCTGACTGCACAGGGAGGATTCGGCCTACTTAGGCCCAAAGTATGGAACTGGCCTCCAAAGTTACGCTATGTTATAAACTTTTAGAATGTTTCCAAAATAATGTAAAATACACACAAATACTCTTGTAGGTAGTGCTGGTCGAAGCCCATTTGGAGCCTGGGGCAGGGTTTGGTGGGGGTTCATGGCACCATGTGGTGTCCATTGTGGGTAATCTGTAGTGTTAGAGTTAGACAACTGTCAAGAATGTGCCTGTTTAGCAACATAAACAGCGCATCCCTGTGTACATATTGCAGAATTTATGGAGCATGTGCCCCTTTGCTTTCATAAAGGCTGCACAGATGGTATTATTAGACTTTGGTGACAAAGGACTGGGGGGGGGGGGGGGGTCCCTTCTGTGGCGCTTCACTCCTCTGTGTAAATACTGTGAACTTTATGGGGTGTGTGCTCTTTAACTTACCTAATCACATTTGTTTTTGTTCACGCACTCTGTAACACCCCTGGAAAGATGTCACCCTGGATGGCTGCCAATGTTACCCATATCAAAATAAACTACCACCGTAAACCTTTTGGTTTAGAATAAGAATAGAATAAGAATATTTATTCAGAAAATCTAAAAGAGAACAAAAATGTCAATACAAGAGTTACTTGAAAAGGCAATCCTAGCTGAACAAATCCCAAATACATTCTGAATAGCAAAAACCAAAAACAGAAGCAAAAATTTCAAAAAACTAAAAAATCCAAGACTCAGAAAAGAATGCAATCAATGAACTTCAGTAGACCACTGAAGGATCTGCTCTAAGCTTTGGCAGATAAAGACTGAGGGCGGTCCTTCAGCAGTTATGTTAGGGTGGCCCCGCCTCCTGGGGCTCCAGCCACAAAACATAAAAGACATAAAGGAGCAATTCATTACACGTAGATAGTAAATAATACACAACTTTAAAGGGAAAGTACATAGTTAATGAATAATAAATACAGTATATCCAAAAGAAATAACAAAAATGAAAAACAAAAAATAAATACAAGCTAGAGATTAAACTCTGGCCGCGATATATTCCATAGACACCCCAATTCATACAATATATTCTAAAATCTTGTAGGCTGCGCTTCATTCATGCTACATTAAAACCCAGTAGGCCCCACCTTTTCTTGTAATTTTGATGTCTCAAGCTCCTCCCCATTCTTGTTATATTGAAATCCCATAGGCTCTGTCTGCCCCTTTGATGTTAAGTTGAGATCCCATAGGGTCCAATTTTTTCATGTTAAGCTAGAACCTTATAGGCTGTGCCCTTGTAGTACTGAATTCCCATGTGTTCCGCTCCACTCATATGATATTCAAATCCCATAGGTTCCTCCGTTTTCCTATTATATTCAAATCCCATAGGACCTTTTACTATTATATAGAAATTGCAACCAGCCAGTGTCTCCTCACTAATGTATTGCATTCTTTTGATGGGTTGGCTGTCTGTTGTATCTCCAGGTCTTGCACCATCAGCTGCCTTCTTCATTCATACTATAGTTAATATTATTATTTTATAATTTTATTATTTCTTTATTCTCAAGAACTTACAAGATCAGCATTTAATACAACAGCCTACTCTTTTAACAAGTCAAGTCAAGTCAAGTTGGGGAGCATGCACTGGTACAATGTATTGCCACACCCAATACACGACGACACAACTCGGGATTCGGATTTGCAACCCCCCAGACAGACACGCGGTCCAGTCCCACCCTCCGGAAATGATCCTCTATCTGCCACAGCCAGGCATTACGTGGGCAACCCCTTGGCCTGGTCCAGCCACTCGGGTCCCCAACAATGAGGATCGTACGAGCTGGATCACCTTCGGGGAATTGCACCACATGACCATAGTGCTGTAGGTAATGTGCTTCATTCGGGATTCCATAAGCAACCGCTCATTCGACACAAAGTCAAACCAACGATACCCAAGGATTCTCCGAAGAGACACAGTACCAAAGGAGTCCAGTCTTCGTCTCAGGTCATTGGATAACGTCCATGTCTCACAACCATAAAGCGAAACAGGAAGCACCAAGACTCTAAAGACTTGGACCTTCATCCTTTTGCATAGATATTGGGAGCGCCACACACCCCTTTCCAGCAACCTCATGACCCCCCATGCTCTCCCAATCCGTCTACTGACTTCATAGGAAGAGTCACCAGAGACATGAATGTCACTGCTGAGGTAAGTAAACCTCTCGACAAGGTCGACACTCTCTCTGCAGACAGACACATTGCTGATGTCTGTGCCCAAGAGGTCATTAAAGGCCTGGATCTTAGTTTTTATTCAGTATACTCAAAAGCCCAGAAACTCACACTCCTCACTCAGTCTCTCAAGCACCCCGATCAGAGCCTCCATTGACTCCGAAGATCACAGCTTTAACACACTTTTAACCACTGGAGTATATTTGAGGGCTCCACAGGGAGTCAGAAGTAGAAATTGAATTGGCAACTCAGCCACTACAGCACACTTGGTAATGTAAAGAAACAGCACTATGTGGTGGCACAGTGGTTAGAGCTGTAGTGTCCTGGGTTCAAATCCTTGCCAAGGAGAACCCAATGTTGTACTTGCATGTTCTCCTCATATATGCTCTGATTTTACTTTCAAAGGTGTGTATGTTGAATTAATTAGATAGATAGATAGATAGATAGATAGATAGATAGATAGATAGATAGATAGATAGATAGATAGATAGATAGATAGATAGATAGATAGATAGATAGATAGATAGATAGATAGATAGAACGTTATTTGTCCCCAAAGGGAAAATTTGGCTTGTTACGGAAGCTCTATAAATTAATAAATAAATAAATATCACACACACCATGGTCTGAACACACACCAGAATGACTTAAAAGGAATAAAATTAATAAGAACGAAAACTTCTGACTTGTCACAGTGAAGCATTATGCAGATGTATTGCTGTCAGTATAAAGGAGCCCCCATAATGTTTCTTGACACACTTCTGTCGAATAATTCATTGGCTGAAAGTCCTTGCAGCATTGTTCATAATGGCACTCAGTGCTGTTTTCATTATCTCCTTTGCTATGACCTACATGGGGTCCAGAGTGTCTCATAACTGAGCTTGCTCATTTAATTAGATTATTGGTTCAGTGGGCCTCTTTTGAAGTGATGTTTCCATCCCAGCACACTACAGTGTAGAAAACTGTACCAGCCATCACAAAGTTATAGGAGATGTGAAATACAGTATGTCAGTTCCCAAATTAAAGGAACACAGTCTCCTAAGGAAAAGGAGCCTGCTCTGCCCTTTCTTATATACAACCTGTCATTAATGTGGACCCCCAAGTACTTGCAGGAGTGGACCAGCTCTACCTCCATTCCCTGAATAGTCACCAGACAAAGATATTCTTTGGTACGGCGAAAGTCAATCAGTTCCCTGGTTTTGCTGAAGTTAAGATGCACCTGACTCCACCTAACTCCTCTCCTCTGTCTCATCCCCTTATCAATAAACCCCATAAGTGCAAAATCAGCTGAAACTTTTCATTAAGTAGCATGCCCTGGTGTTATAGTTATAGTCTGAAGTGTTCGATTGAAGATGTGACAGGCTTGTTCCTTGTGGTGCTCCAGTGTTGCTCACATCCATATCAGAGACGCAGTCCTTGAGTCTCACGGTCTGCCTGACAGATAGTCCATCATCCAGGACACCAAAGGCTCATCCACCTGCATATCTGTGAGTTTACCCCTTAACCAGGATGGTTGGATTGTATTGAAAAAACTGGATAAATCAAATAACATAATCCTCACAGTGCTGCCAGCTTTGTCCAGGTGACAATAAGCCTTGTGGAGCAGATCGATAATGACATCCTCCACTCCAATTTTGTCCACTAGGCCTAGCATGGGTGAGTGAGCATGTGGACTAATGTTGTGTTTACATTGAAAGTGGCCTTGCACTTGAAATCTGCCTTGACACTGCAACTCTTTCCTGTGATTTCTTTCTTACTGATCTGGGGCCTCATGCATAACACTTTGCATAGAATTCACAATAAAACATGGCATACACACAAAACTAGAAATGTGCTTATGCACAAAAAAAATCAAATGCATAAAACTATTCATTCTACACACTTCCCCTTTATAAACCCCAATAAATGTGAATTTTAATGCACATGTACCTGCCTACAGCCCCACCCCAACTCCTCCCAGAATTTTGCCTATTTAAATATGCAAATCAACATAAACAGCCCCTTCAATTCAGTGTTTTGTTAAAAGACAATAGGAAAGCACATGTAAAAAAGAAGAAGTTCAGCAAATGAGAAATGGAGGTCCTGCTTAGTAAAGAGGAGGAAGTTTAGCAGTGGTATAAGCAACAAAAGGAAACTGATGGAGTGGCACAGACACAGGTGGAGGCACTCAAAAGTTCAAGTTGGGAAAGTTACACAGTGCATGAAATAAAAAAAAAATGTGGTCAGATAGCAAAGTCGACGTGAAAAGGCAAATCGTAGCCCACCGTCTGAGTGTGAGCACCACTGGAGGATGTAGCGGAATTCTGGGGCTCACACCGCTTGAGCAGCGAGTTGCTGCAATTATTGGCAAGACACTTATATATCTTGCCACAACATTAATGAGACACATTGTCACATCACAGATAATTTGCCCATTAATTGAGTGGAAATGCTTTCTATTTACATAAGTAAATTCATTCTCTGAAGGCACCATTAAAGCAAAGTGTGTGCAGTCAATTGCTCCAATTACATTTGGAAAACCAGACGTTGCCGCAAATTGTACTTTGATGTTTGCCAGTTCAACCACAGCGCAAGGAAATCTTATATATCTGGATGATGACAGGATAATACCATCCCACACAACTGGCATGGCGCGACTCAAAAATATCCGATCAGTCAGCCAGTTCACATTGAAAAGCTTCTACAGCTAAGAACCTGGCAGTGGACAGAACTTGCAAAGGAGCAGGTAGAGAGCAATTCCTCAAGGTCTGCCTTTGTAAAGCCGGCGCCAGTTCAGTACACACCTCCAAGAGGATAGCAGTTAGAAATCGAAATCGACTTAGAAGCCAGTCGTTGTCATCTCTTAATATGCATTCTCTTCTAATTCTTCCATTTCTGATGTCTTTTAACACCGCTAAAGCAACCATGATAGTTGGAATAGTTTGGCCATTCTGTGCACCATTATATTGTTACAGAATGATTACAATCAAGTTAATTAAATTTGTAAATGATATGCAATTAATGTCAGTGTACTTAAAAAGCCCACATCACAGATGTGAATCAGAAAAAGAAAGGTAGACCACACAGAAACAGCAGCACTGTTTTGACGCTGGGTGCCAAGCAGAAATGTGCATATGCATGGTCTGAGGCTGCTGAGAAAATGTGCATAGCATTATGCCAAGTTTAGTTTTTATACTACTTGACGAGAGTTTGGAAACGGGCGTTCGCATGGTCTGAAGCTGCTGAGAAAATGTGCGTGACATTATGCCAAGTTTAGTTTTTATACTACTTGACGAGAGTTTGGAAATGGGCGTTCGCATGGTCTGAAGCTGCTGAGAAAATGTGCGTAGCATTATGCCAAGTTTAGTTTTTATACTACTTGACGAGAGTTTGGAAACGGGCGTTCGCATGGTCTGAAGCTGCTGAGAAAATGTGCGTAACATTATGCCAAGTTTAGTTTTTATACTACTTGACGAGAGTTTGGAAATGGGCGTTTGCATGGTCTGAAGCTGCTGAGAAAATGTGCGTAACATTATGCCAAGTTTAGTTTTTATACTACTTGACGAGAGTTTGGAAACGGGCGTATGCATGGTCTGAGGCTGCTGAGAAAATGTGCGTAACATTATGCCAAGTTTAGTTTTTATACTACTTGACGAGAGTTTGGAAACGGGCGTTCGCATGGTCTGAAGCTGCTGAGAAAATGTGCGTAGCATTATGCCAAGTTTAGTTTTTATACTACTTGATGAGAGTTTGGAAACGGGCGTATGCATGGTCTGAGGCTGCTGAGAAAATGTGCGTAACATTATGCCAAGTTTAGTTTTTATACTACTTGACGAGAGTTTGGAAATGGGTGTACGCATGGTCTGAGGCTGCTGAGAAAATGTGCGTAACATTATGCCAAGTTTAATTTTTATACTACTTGACGAGAGTTTGGAAACAGGCGTTCGCATGGTCTGAAGCTGCTGAGAAAATGTGCGTAACATTATGCCAAGTTTAGTTTTTATACATCTCGACAAGAAATGGGCATACGCAACATTTTTGTGCATACACACCGTTAATACATGAGGCCCCTGGTCTGGCTGGACTTTCTGTTCGTTTGTGGTGGAAATCCATCACTTGTTGAATGATAATATATGTAAGAGGTTTCCTATATTAAAAAATATAAAATGCTTTCCTGAAAAAATGGGCAATTCACTCTTTAGTGGATATCATCTAAGCGCTATGAATGTGTCCATCAGACCAATGTCTTCAACTGCCACAATAAATTGTCAAGACGGAGGACGCCACCCTTTACTGACACAAACAAGATTCTAGTCTCACCGTGGGTGGATTTAGAATTGGTTATCAGTCAAAAATAACAATCCATAAAGAAAATAAATAAGCCCAACTCACACAGAGCAAAAGAACAAACAAGGCACAAAAGAAATCAACAAATTCTCATTGATTGACTACAAAAAGGCTATTTGCAGTCTGAAAAGGCATTTTGAACATTAAGCGCTTAAACTTTCAATCAAAGTGTCTCTGTCTTCCTTGTAGTTCAGGGCTGCTTTTCTGCTGTTTGCGTTCATCACTTGATTTTAATTGACGTCTTTCTTCATTATCAGACACTGCTGAATGTTCTTTAAATTCTGTTAGAAGCCCTCTGTTAAAGCTAAGTGCACAATAAAAAAATAGAGGATTACGGAGTTCTGGATGCCTTTCGAATGATTTTGTCGGGTTTTACACATTTTCTAAAGGTTAATCGTGTTTCTGCAAATATGGTATGATCAGCTATTTTTAAATTACAACAATATTTATTTATATAGCACATTTTCATACAAATAGTGCAGCTAAAAGTGCTTTACAAGATGAAGAAAGGAAAGTTTATATGAAGCAAAAATAAGATTAGGCAATACTGAGTATCAAAGAATAAAGTAAGCTCAGATGGCTAAGAAGAGAGTAAAAAAAGCCATGAGACCACCCAGCCCCCACTGGGCCTTCTACCTAACAAATGATTCCAAATAGGCTTCACGTAAAAGAATTTGATGATGATGGTCATGTGGACATCGGGCATTCAAACCATCAATGCTGGAACTGCATGGTGCCATGATCAGTGTCATAGACGGCCGGGGTCCTTGCTCTTCACTGAGAGGACTGGGGAAGCAAGCGTGGGCAGTACAGTACTGCCCCCGGGATGTTAGATGGCAGACCCCATGGGTTGTAGTGGTGTCTCGGATTCCTGCCGGGCTTCATGGGAGTTGGGATCCAGGGGTGCCACCAGGGGGTGTTGCAACAGCTGCTGAGCCCTCTTGGGTGGGTTTTCCACCACACCCGGAAGTGCTGCCAGAAGTAGGTCAACGAGCACCTGGAGCACTACCGGGGGCATCATAAAAGGAGCCAGCAGCCACCACTCTGGGAGCCAGAGTCGGGAGGAGGGAGACCAAGCTTACCGGGAGGAGTGGAGGAGAAAGCAAAAGAAAGAGAAAGTAAAGTTTTGGGATTGTGCTTGTGTTTGGGACTGTGTTGTATGCCTGTGGGAAATGAGGAAGACGATGCCCACAGGTGAAGAAAAAAGAAAAGAAAAACGTCTTTGTTTTTATCAGTGTGCCTCTAGTGTCTGTCTGTCGGGTTGGGTGGCTGGCACATCCCCTAGAGTTGTTACCCAGGTAAAGTGGGCAGAGCATCAAACACGTTTTTATTCAGTGTTATGGCCAATGATAGCCCAATGTTAGATCCCCAAAAGCAAAAGGGCGGTGAGAGGTTTGAAACCAGACATACAGTATCTATAAAAAGTGCTCACCCCCTTGGACATTTTCACTTCTTTTATTTTTTTTTTTGGATTTAATTTGGCTTTTTGACTCTGATCAACAGAAAATAATTCTTTAATGTTAAAGTGAAAGCTGATCTCTGTAAAGGGATCTGAATTAATTACAAATATAAAACACAAATAATTCATGAAAAATCAGAAAAGAGATCTCCTTAGTATCTCTAGGCAACAATGGGGTCAGAAAGAAGTCACACGGTGACATTTTGTTTGGTCTCATGCTGCCCAGATTTTTCTCCTGAGGACAAAAAAATACGGCATCTTGACATTTGTTTTGTCATTTGAAAGTGTTTGCATTGTGTGCTTTGTAATATCTGGACAGCTGTTTGTTGTAATAAACCTCTTCAGTATGCTTACAAAACTGTACTCCTTGCTTCTGAATATTATTAGTTGCTCTAATACATATTATATTGACCTGCTCTAATTAGATCATTCTCAATCTAGAAATAAAGACATAGCAGACGTCAGACCCTGAGGTTGTGGGTTCAAATCCCACCTTCATCAAGTCACTTCATCTACCTGTGCTCAAGTTAGAAAACCAAACGAAATGGACCCAAACATATCTCAAATGTTGTAAGTCACCTTGGATAAAGACATCACTCACATAATAAGTGACACACGCGAAGACTCGAACGAGATTTTAAAAAAGACTTGGAAGAGATCTCACAAAATAGAACATGCCTCTCAAACCAAATTCACAACATTTGACTCCTTTTACTGCAGTTGAATCTCATGTCTCCTTTTTTTTTGCTATTTTTCCTAAGGGAGATTAGGAGACACATCTGTGACAAAATGGATTCTTAAATGAAACATACATGAGAATCTCTTTTAGGTCTCATGAGCCATCGTAGACCATCCTTCAAGCTGTACAGTGCTTTGATTGGCCCCTTTAATATGACATCTCTGAATCATCACTGGTGCAGCCAGTCACAGAATTAGTTCAAATGAGATCACCTGTCTTGCGTTTCAGTTGATTGTATTTTAAATTCCCCTGTATGTGGAAATCAACGCCCGCTGAGTCAGTATGGTGACCAGACCTACACAATGAAGCCAAATGAACACTCCAAGCAACTCCATGGAAAGGAGATTAAAAACTGCAAGTAAAGGAGACAAGAAAACATCCAACTTACCGAATATCCATTAAACCAGTTATGAACAACTGGAAAGAGTGTGGCACAACTGTAAATCTGCCCAGAGCAGGCCATCCACAAGACCTGAGTGACTATGCAAGAAGAAGACTAATAAGGAAGATTGTCAAGAGAACTTCAAGAACTCTGCAGGAGTGATGTGCTACGATGATAGAGATTGTTACTAGTGGCAGCTTTATGGGAGAGTGGCAAAGGGAAAGCCACTGTTAGAATAAAACACACATGACATACTGACACATGGGAGAAGGTTCTATTGTCCGATGAGACAGAAATTGAGCCATTTAGCATATTTGAACACTACACATTAATAAAACACATCGTCCCCGCTGTGAAGTGTGGTGGTGGCACCATCAGGCTCCCAGGATGCTCCTCTGCAGCAGGCTCTGAAAGGATTATGAGGAATAATGAGTGAATCGTGAAGGCAGCCACAGGGAAATCCTGGAGGAAAACCAGATGTAATCTTGAAGAAAGCTGCACCTTGGCATCAAGACGACAACATGCAAGTATAAAGCCAAAGCTACACAAGTGCAATGTTAATGTCCTGGCTTCATAATGACAGGTCACTGATATCCCATATTCAGTCATTTTTCTAAAAAAAGGCCAAAAAGGTGAAGGATACCCAAAAGATTTAATACACTTTCTATACATAAGTCAAAATTAATCGGAAATATTTACAGCATATGGTGTCTTTACTGTGAAATGCCCAGTTTGCCTCATGATATTCAGAAGTGTGTGCCGGTTTGGGTTTCATGCAAATCAACCAACTATGGAGACGGAGGTGCATTCAGATCTGACGTCCATTATTGGGCTGAGCTTAAAACTTTAAACTATGGATCAGTCCTGAGGATAGCACATGGCTCCATCTGTCTGTGCTACAAGACGACACACCAACCTCCCCTCTCAGCTGCTTATCTCCTCTGAGACCACATTGGTGGGATTCAAACTGGGAGCCTTCAGAGTACAAAGCAACCAGTGAAGCTAAAGGAGAACTCTCATTCGTCATGTTTGTTGTCTGTTTATTTAATCTTTTGGTTGTTATTTTTTAAAATATTATTTTGCGTATTGTGTTATAAATTATGATTTTGGTTTCACTTTGCCTTTATTTGATATTATGAATTTCTTTGATATCGTGTTTTTTGATTATTTTGTATTTTTACGACTTTACATGCACTATGTTCTGATCACACACCAGAATAACAGAAGAAAATGGAAAAGAAAGGGCTGTGAGGATTTCTGCAGGATTTTTACTGTTGGTATAAAGAAGCCTCTGTAGTGTTTCTTGACACACTTCTGCTGAATGATTCATTGGCTGAAAGTCCTCAGTATTTAGTGAGTCAAGGAGAGAATGTGCAGCATTGTTCATAATGGCACTCAATTTTGTATCCTCTCCTTCGCTATGACCTCCACGGGGTCCAGAATGTGTCCCTTAACTGAACCTGCCCTTTTAAATAGCTTGTTAATTTGGTGGACCTCTCTTGAAGTGATGTTACCAGGCCAGCACTCCACATTGTAGAAATTCCTACTGGCATTCACAGAATTGTGGAAAATGTGATGGACGTCAGTTCCCACATTAAAGGAATGCAGTCGCCCAAGGAAAGAGAGCCTGCTCTGCCCTTTCTTATACAGTTTCTCTTTGTTCCAAGACCATTGCAACTTGTCATTGATGTGGACCCCCAAGTACGTGTAGGAGAGTACTACCTCTGCACCTACTCCCTGTATAGTGACCGGACATAGAGGCTGTTTGGTGCGGTGAAAGTCAATAAGCAGTTCTTTGTTTTTGCTGAAGTTAAGATGCAGAGAGTTCTCTTTGCACCAAGAAAGAAAGTTCTCCACCTGACACCTCTCCTCTGTCTCATCCCCCTTATCAATACACCTCATAAGTGCAAAATCAGTAGAAAATGTCCTTAAGTGGCATACCCTGGTGTTATATTTATATTCTGAAGTGTACGAGTGAAAAGGAGACAGGCCTGTTCCTTGTAGTGCTCCCGTGTTGCTCACATCCTTATCAGAAATTCAGTCTTTGAGTCCCACAAACTGTGGTCTGCCTGACAGATAGTCCATCATCCAGGACACCATAGGCTCATCCACCTGCATATCTCTGAGCTTTCCCCTTAAAAGAGACGACTGGATGGTATATTCTGAAAAAATCAAAAAACATAATCGTCACAGAGCTGTCAGCTCTGTCAAGGTGAGAATAAGCCTTGTGGAGCAGACAGATAATCACATCCTCCACTCCAATCTTTGCCCAATAGGCAAACTGCAGTGGGTCCAAGTGGTCTACCACAGGAGGACTCACATACTCCAGGGCATGTGTCTCAAATGTCTTCATGATGCCAGACATTAAGTACACTAGTTTGTAGTCATTAGGTGAAGAAGTGCCTGCCTTCTTCGGAACAGGAAAAATTGAGGATGTTTTCCAAAGCAGCAGCACTTTGTGAAGTCTTAGAGACAGACTGAACTGGTGATGAGGGGTACAACAATGTTGGCCAGCGCAGGCCTTGAGATCTCAAGCACTGACTCCATCTGGTCCTGCAGGTTTTCCATTGTGTAGCTTCCTCAGTTGTCTCCTCACTTGGTCTTCAGTTATGGAAGGTCCATATTGATGGTCAGAGGTGGACTCTTCACTGGCCATTCCAGTTGACATGGTACGAGTTGTTGATGTAGTTAGGATGGTGTGGGTGGACTGGTCATTGGAAGAAGGTGGTACTGGGAGGTAAAATCTTTGTAAAAAATGGAGCAGGGCATTAACTTTGTCCACATCGTCTTCTAGCACATGAACTCTTTATTGCTTTCATTATACTTTTAATATATTTTGTTGCCTTTTCCTGCCTTATTCTGTAAATAAAGTCTTCAAATATTAAGAACCTTTTCTTTCATGTTTGTTCTTTAGACATGAGGTTTTTAGATGAGTTTCCCTCTTCTCCTTAAAAGGCATTTTTGAACATTTATTATTTAAAAAGCCTTAGCTTTATTTCTGGGCCCGTGCTTTGATTTGAGGTCAGGCTGCTGGGAGTGAGGCCTATGCAGTGGACCCAGAGCTGTCTTAAGAGAAGACCTGGCTTTATTTGAAGGCTGCTACACTTTGTGTGCTTCATTGTGGCAGGAATCGTAATAGGTGATCTGTCCAAGGCGCTGCAAAGTCAAGTCAAAGCAAACTTTATTGTCATCTCGACCATATACAAGTATACAGATAAACAAAATTGCAAAGCTCAGGGTCCACAGTGTAAGAACATGAAGTGCAAATAAAAAAAAATTAAAAATTAAAATTAAATTAAAATTTAAAATTAAGATTAAAATTAAAACACAAACAAGACAAGACATTGTGCAAAGACAAGACAAAGAAGTAGCAGCAATATTGACGTGTAGTAAGCAATATGAACATTGATGCAATATATGGTATTGTGTAATCTAGATACATAAATTTAGTCAATAAATATGTAATATAATAAAAAAAATAATAGATATAGATAATACAGCACAGTGTGAGGTAGTACAGAAATGCAGCATGACAAGGAGTATGATGACAGTATCAGGCTCATGCTCTTTGTGTTGTTTTATAACTTGTAAAAGCCACTTCCAGTAAGGCAATGTTAATGTTAAATTCACAAAAGTGATTGCTCATGGAGTGTTATTTTACACGGCTACATAAATGATGGAAGATTCTGTTTTATCATCTATTAACTAACATGCTTATGAAACATTCTCACTACTCTGCTATATTTCTGATGTAACAACAGAATGATCTCACGTGAACAGTTAGACAGATACATGGGCTGTTAGACAAATGAGAAAGACTCTGCAAATGGAAAAGTACAGAGGCGTACAGCTATCTGGCTGTACATTTTAATACATATTTCCTATCAAAATTGAAGCAATGGTCGTGGGGATGATTAGTGTCCTTGTTGTATCATTTTGGCAAGCGCAGAAGTCTGATTGTCTGACTGAATCTCAGCGAAGCAGCAAGTTTTATGATGTTGGGAATTATGACAGGGAAAGGGCCAATTGGAAGGTACCATTCCAGTAAGGGGTGGAGTCTAAACACAAACAGAACTGATAAAT
This sequence comes from Erpetoichthys calabaricus, assembly GCF_900747795.2. Classification (NCBI taxonomy): domain Eukaryota; kingdom Metazoa; phylum Chordata; class Cladistia; order Polypteriformes; family Polypteridae; genus Erpetoichthys; species Erpetoichthys calabaricus. The sequence goes on along the minus strand of NC_041396.2, from coordinate 272,527,214 downwards.
ACAAAAAAGGAAAAGGAGCAGATTTTTGGAAAAGGAGATTTACAGCAGGGCAGATGTAGGAGAAAAAGAAGGCCTACCTTAAGATGGATAAGACGCAGTGCTCTGGGATTTTGTTTTTAATCACTTGGAAGGAAACTTGCCTGCGGAATTCTTACCAACTGGGTGAACTATTTTCAATTCTTTACTGTCTGGAAGGAGAAATTGCCCAAACGTCTCTTTTATTCCATTCAACACTTTTTGAATAATTCTGTTTATCTGTGGACTTATCAGACTTTTTTTCTATTGAAATTCCATTATTTCACCCGTTTGTTGTTTTGATGGTGTGCTGGACTTGTGTGATCTTTTCGTATAAATCATATATTGAGGAGGGTGTTGCATGATAGGTACTTGTTGCACTGATCATTATTAAATTTTTGTTCTTGCAACTCAAATATATAGTACTGATTTCTTTTGCACTTACTATGTGTGGTATGGTCTGTAAGGTGTGAGGTCAACAGAGGAGTTGTGTTGGTTGCTCCTTATTATTTATTTTTATTTATAATTGTATCATCTTGGGATTGACATAATATAGTAGCTTAAAGAAACATAACTAACATACACAAGTCTTTAACAGAAACATCATAAGCAAGAAGAGTTTATTTGTGTATTATCGATCTTTTTCTTTATTTTTGGGTCAGCTGATTTTTCTTTATATTTCACTAAAACTTTTAAAATGAAGAAACTGGGAGTGGACTTTTTGTGTAGGCACCCTACTTAATTCCAAAAGTTTCATAGTAACTGCACAAGTTTGGAAACATTGAACACACAACTACATAACCAAAATATCCTGCTTGAGTTTTCCAGCCGTGATCTGATCTGGTCTACCATACAATTGCAACGTCACATTTTCAAACCTTAAAACTACAAGGCCGCAACACTAACCACTGTGCCACTAAAAATAACACTCTCTAATCCTAATGTGGCTCGAGGAGACTGTAGCAGCACTTGCTATTGTGCCAATGTCATGCACTGACATGGTGTTACCTTCCTAAAAATGTTTTTACCATTGAGACCCATCATAATAGTCTGTTATTCCAAAATGTGTTACTGAAACTCCAGCCAGGTGAATAAAAACCCAAATCTGGTCAACTATCCATCCATCCATTCATTATCCAACCCGCTATATCATAACTACAGGGTCACAGGGGTCTGCTGGAGCCAATCCCAGCCAACACAGGGCGCAAGGCAGGAAACAAACCCTGGGCAGGGTGCCAGCACACTGCAGGGCACGCACACCCACTAGGGACAATTTAGGATCGCCAATGCACCTAACCTGCATGTCTTTGGACTGTGGGAGGAAACCGGAGCACCCGGAGGAAACCCACGCAGACACCGGGACAACATGCAAACTCCACGCAGGGAGGACCTGGGAAGTGAACCCGGGTCTCCTAACTGTGAGGCAGCAGCGCTACCCACTGCGCCACCGTGCCGCCCTCTGGTCAACTATTCAGCTATAAAATCTACCAATGAAAGACAAAAACGGCTTAACCTTGATCCAACATCAATAATATGATAGTCCAATGCTGGCCTGATATTAACTGCCAAAAAGAAATGGCACCAACCAAAATACAAATAGACCAGGATTAGACAGTAAGAGAATTCAAACATACTACTGATTGAAAAGGGACAAAGTGTTAGGAAGAGACCGAGAGAAGAAGGCTGACTCAGAGTCAGGGATAAGCATAAGTTCAAAGAATCAGGAAAACAAACTAACTAGCAAATCATGATGATTTGTGCAGAATTAAATTTGCTGCGACACTCAGTGTTTCATCTTGAATAAAAAAAAATTACAAAATAAATTGGATTTCGCTTCCAGTGAAATTTTTGCCATTCAAAAAACACGAAAGGCCTTTAGTTCCTGTCCGGAAATGTTTAAATGCATTACTTCTGCATGGGCCTGCCTGTTGTTTAGTATTTAAATAAACATCTCCAGCTAATAAAAAAAACAAATCACTGGACGTGTGTACACCCACCGGCCACTTTATTAGGTACCCCTTACTAGTACTGGGTTGGACCCCCTTTTGCCATTTGATGTAATTCTTGGTGGCATAAATTCGACAAGGTGCTGTAAACACTCCACAGAGATTTTAGTCCAGATAGATAGATAGATAGATAGATAGATAGATAGATAGATAGATAGATAGATAGATAGATAGATAGATAGATAGATAGATAGATAGATAGATACTTTATTAATCCCAATGGGAAATTCACATTCTCCAGCAGCAGCATACTGATACAATAAATAATATTAAATTAAAGAATGATAATAATGCAGGTGAAAAACAGACAATAACTTTGTATAATGTTAAATGTTCAACGTTTACCCCCCCCCCCCGGGTGGAATTGAAGAGTCACATAGTTTGGGGGAGGAACGATCTCCTCAATCTGTCAGTGGAGCAGGACAGTGACAGCAGTCTGTCGCTGAAGCTGCTCTTCTGTCTGGAGATGACACTGTTTAGTGGATGCAGTGGATTCTCCATAATTGATAGGAGCCTGCTGAGCGCCCGTCGCTCTGCCACAGATGTTAAACTGTCCAGCTCCATGCCAACAATAGAGCCTGCCTTCCTCACCAGTTTGTCCAGGCGTGAGGCGTCTTTCCTCTTAATGCTGCCTCCCCAGCACACCACCGCCGCAGAAGAGGGCGCTCGCCACAACTGTCTGATAGAACATCTGCAGCATCTTATTGCAGATGTTGAAGGACACCAGCCTTCTAAGGAAGTATAGCCGGCTCTGTCCTTTCTTGCACAGCGCATCAGTATTGGCAGTGCAGTCTAATTTATCATCCAGCTGCACTCCCAGATATTTATAGGTCTGCACCATCTGCACACAGTCACCTTTGATGATCACTGGGTCTATGAGGGGTCTGGGCCTCCTAAAATCCACCACCAGCTCCTTGGTTTTGCTGGTGTTCAGTTGTAGGTGGTTTGAGTTGCACCATTTATCAAAGTCAATGATTAGGTTCCTATACTCCTCCTCCTGCCCATTCCTGATACAGCCCACGATAGCAGTGTCATCAGCGAACTTTTGCACATGGCAGGACTCCGAGTTGTATTGGAAGTCCGATGTATATAGGCTGAAAAGGACCGGAGAAAGTACAGTCCCTTGTGGCGCTCCTGTGTTGCTGACCACAATGTCAGACGTGCAGTTCCCAAGACGCACATACTGAGGTCTGTCTTTAAGATAGTCCACGATCCATGCCACTAGGTATGAATCTAATCCCATCTCTGTCATCTTGTCCCTAAGGAGCAGAGGTTGGATTGTGTTGAAGGCGCTAGAGAAGTCTAGAAACATAATTCTTACAGCACCACTGCCTCTGTCCAAGTGAGAGAGGGATCGGTGTAGCATATAGATGATGGCATCCTCCGCTCCCACCTTCTCCTGATATGCAAACTGCAGAGGGTCGAGGGCGTGTTGAACCTGTGGCCTAAGGTGGTGAAGCAGCAGCCTCTCCATGGTCTTCATCACATGTGATGTCAGAGCAACAGGCCGAAAGTCATTCAGCTCACTAGGACGTGATACCTTTGGGACTGGGGTGATACAAGATGTTTTCCAAAGCCTCGGGACTCTCCCCTGTTCCAGGCTCAGGTTGAAGATGCGCTGTAGAGGACCCCCCAGCTCCGATGCACAGACCTTCAGCAGTTCCATATTGATACAATATAAATGATGCTCAATTTGGTACAAAGTGTGCCAAGAAAATATCACCCACACCATTACACCACCACCATCAGCCTGAATCATTGATGCAAAGCAGGATGGATGTATGCTTTCAATGTTGTTGACCCCAAATTATGGCCCTACCATCTGAATTTTGCAGCAGAAATCAAGACTGTTCACACCATGTAACATTTTTCCAGTCTTCTATTGCCCAATTGTGGTGAGCCCAGGTGAATTGTAGCCTCAGTTGCCTGTTCTTACCTGACAGGAGTGGCACCTGGTGTGGTCTCCTGCTGCTGTAGCCCACCTGCTTCAAGCTTTGATATGTTGTGGTTCGGACATGCTCCTACGGATACCTCAGTTATAATGAGCGGTTATTTGAGTTACTGTTGTCTTTCTCTCTGCTTCAACCAGTCCATCCAGGCTGACCTCTGACATCAAATAGGTATTTTCATCCAGAGAACTGCCACTCACTGGAATTTTCCATTTGTCAGACCATTCTCTGTAATGCATGAAAATCCCGGTAGATCAGAAGTTTCTGAAAAATGAAACAAATCTCACTGGTTGGAATCTCTGAAACTAAACCACAACACCGACTGCAAGATGTTTTCTTGTCCACTGGGGGGTACTCCCAATGTGAAACACCCACCGTATTTATATCCAAAGGATGTTATGTCATCAGTGGGACAGGACAGTCACGTGACTCCTCAATGAGTTGCGTAAACACAAACATTACAAATAATTTATATTTGCATAATTAACATAGTAACTAAAATAAACAACCAAAATGGGTGCCAAAACGGACCAAATGGTGGAGCACCCAAATAGATAGATAGATAGATAGATAGATAGATAGATAGATAGATAGATAGATAGATAGATAGATAGATAGATAGATAGATAGATAGATAGATAGATAGATAGATAGATAGATACTTTATTAATCCCAATGGGAAATTCACATTCTTCAGCAGCAGCATACTGATACAATAAATAATATTAAATTAAAGAATGATAATAATACAGGTGAAAAAAACAGACAATAACTATGTATAATGTTAAATATTAACGTTTAATGAGTACTGCACTACAAAATACAGGGTGAGTCAAAATTATATTAACACTAACTGATTATTTTTATCTCAACCACACCTTTCCAGGTCAGAATACGGAGTGTGGTATCATCTATTCCCCGTGAAATGTGTTTGGGGTTTAAACGGCACTGTTGCTCATTGATTTTTGTGTATTGAACATGATGGCGAACAGGTTCAAAATACATTTCTCCTGGCTCTCCTTTGCTCAAAGGTTCTCTTGGCCAACTCTCTCCTTTCTTCACACTAATGCACTGCAAACACATACCTGGAGTGGGAGTCTGCAGATGGTCGGCCGCCTCATAGCTCTGACTGACCTCTTCACTGCTGTGGGTTCTCTTGGGCAGTAAAAAGAACAAACAGCGGCCGATGTGAACAGATGTGTTATGGCAAATTTGGTAAGAAGCTTGGAAAAGCTGACCACAGAACTACTGGAAATAATGAAGTTATCAGCGGAGCAGAGCAAATGGCTTCAGCGTTGCCTTCTAAGAAGGGCCACACACAACACAAGCCATTCTTGTTACTGTTTATTGTATCCATGTTTATTTGGGTTTGTTCTAGTTTTCTATGGTGTTTTCATGAGGAAATGAGTAATTACTGTCCAGATAAATAGATTAGAAAAGAATTTTATTGGGTGGGCTAAGTCTTTGACATGTATATTTTTGTACCATAGCTTATTATAGTGTTCATAATACAAAGGCTCCATATAAAATTAAATCTCAAGACTTGCTGACTTAACTGTATGGCAGTGAGCATTGAGGACATCGGGAGTAAAAAGCGAAGTTTTACAAGAACTGCCAGACCATCGCTGACTCCTCCTGTCCTGCTGTTTTCTTGGCATGGCACCAAATGTTTTTCCCACCCAAACAGACTTCAGTGACAGACCTTTCAACCTTTCATAGATGTGCCCCCCCCCCCCCCACCCCTGACTTTAATGAAGCTAGCAGTCACTTCGTTGAGTTGTCCCCTCCTTGTAGTCTCTTTCACCCGACACTATAAGGCTGAGCCCAGCACAGTATGGAGGCTCAACCAACAACTGGCACTCACACCTTCTCTCTTTACCAATGCAGACTCCTTGACAGAAGTGTCCAGTTTATTTATCTCTCCTCTTTATAATTTAATGTTCTATCAACAGCCTCTCAATGCTGGTGACTTTTGACCTCCATGCTGCCCAACGCTGACCTTCCATCTCCGTGTTCTTAACCTCTGCCCCTCTTCTCCCTCTCTGTGCTTATTTGTTTGGTCACAATGGCCTGACTCGGCCATGTTTGCTGTTCTTTGTCTGAGACTCTTGAGCATGAAGACAAGGGAAAGTGAAGCCTGCTCATCTTCCTCGTCCTCCTCAATCCACCTGCCGAACCCTGAGCCCCAAGGCCTGGCGCTGGCTACTAATTAAAGTGGACCACCACCCTCCCCCTCCACTTGAGCCCCCGGGCGTGGAGAGGCCGACTCATGTCAAAGTGATTCCTGGGAGGGATTTAGCTTCGCTCGGTGAGCAGGCTCTAATTACCTTAATAGCTTTTCTCTTTTTTTTTGAAGAGGAGGAGGAAAAAGCAGATGAAAGAAACTCATTTCAGATGAACACTTCCTTGAAGGGCAGAAACAAGATGATGAACAAGATAAGGAATTCAACGCCTTCCACCCCACCCACCCCAAGCCTGCCTTTCCCTTTTAGGAAAAACATTACTGAAAAAATCCTCTCTGCATCAAAATGTGCGTCCCTGCCTGCTTTCAGTCTTGCTGTCCAGCATTTACAAAAGTTTATGGACATCACCGAGGGTCTCTTATCAGGGTGGGCACACCTCAGTGCAGCCCCGCTCCCTTTACTTCTTCATATTCATATAGTCTTCATCAGAGGGACAATCTGGCGTAAGAAGGGTGACAGATCTGCTGTCATTTTAATGTCTCCAGTTTACTGACCAGCAGCAATCCCCAGAAGGTCAAGACCACTCGCCCTCCCACACTGTGCCTCCACATGAACCCCTTTTAGTGGGTCTGGCACTAATACTGGAGGACTGGGTTCAGCTCTCAGCCTGGTCACTCGTCATTGTTTACTCTTCCTCTGAGAACAATAAGAGATGAAAATAAAGAAGAAGACTGCACTGGTCTGAATGGTGGGGCTTCACTGGGATGGGTGGTGCGCCCCCTGGCAGCAACGTGCAGATCATGTATGAGAGCACACGTAACGCTTATGTTTGTTGTGTGGATGGTCAACATCAGTAAGTAGTATGTACCTGCTTACCCAGAAGTTAACTTGAAATTTATAATGTCAGGCAACATGCTGAATTTATCTTCATGTTATGTCCATACACATCACCAGGTACAGTCTCCATGATATTAAAGGCACTATATCAAATATCACTGCTTTAAGTTACATTCACAGTAGACCAATCCCATAATAACTATGACAAGTTAGACTTAAGAAATATACATATATACAGTGCATCCAGAAAGTATTCACAGCGCATCACTTTTTCCACATTTTGTTATGTTACAGCCTTATTCCAAAATGGATTAAATTCATTTTTTCCTCAGAATTCTACACACAACACCCCATAATGACAACGTGAAAAAAGTTTACTTGAGGTTTTTGCAAATTTATTAAAAATAAAAAAACTGAGAAATCCCATGTACATAAGTATTCACAGCCTTTGCGCAATACTTTGTCGATGCACCTTTGGCAGCAATTACAGCCTCAAGTCTTGTTGAATATGATGCCACAAGCTTGGCACACCTATCCTTGGCCAGTTTCGCCCATTCCTCTTTGCAGCACCTCTCAAGCTCCATCAGGTTTGATGGGAAGTGTCGGTGCACAGCCATTTTAAGATCTCTCCAGAGATGTTCAATCGGATTCAAGTCTGGGCTCTGGCTGGGCCACTCAAGGACATTCACAGAGTTGTCCTGAAGCCACTCCTTTGATATCTTGGCTGTGTGCTTAGGGTCGTTGTCCTGCTGAAAGATGAACCGTCACCCCAGTCTGAGGTCAAGAGCGCTCTGAAGAAGGTTTTCATCTAGGATGTCTCTGTACATTGCTGCAGTCATCTTTCCCTTTATCCTGACTAGTCTCCCAGTCCCTGCTGCTGAAAAACATCCCCACAGGATGATGCTGCCACCACCATGCTTCACTGTAGGGATGGTATTGGCCTGGTGATGAGCGGTGCCTGGTTTCCTCCAAACGTGACGCCTGGCATTCACACCAAAGAGTTCAATCTTTGTCTCATCAGACCAGAGAATTTTCTTTCTCATGGTCTGAGAGTCCTTCAGGTGCCTTTTGGCAAACTCCAGGTGGGCTGCCATGTGCCTTTTACTAAGGAGTGGCTTCCGTCTGGCCACTCTACCATACAGGCCTGATTGTTGGATTGCTGCAGAGATGGTTGTCCTTCTGGAAGGTTCTCCTCTCTCCACAAAGGACCCCTGGAGCTCTGACAGAGTGACCATCGGGTTATTGGTCACCTCCCTGACTAAGGCCTTTCTCCCCCGATCGCTCAGTTTAGATGGCCGGCCAGCTCTAGGAAGAGCCCTGGTGGTTTTGAACTTCTTCCACTTATGGATGATGGAGGCCACTGTGCTCATTGGGACCTTCAAAGCAGCAGAAATTTTTCTGTAACCTTCCCCAGATTTGTGCCTCGAGACAATCCTGTCTCGGAGGTCTACAGACAATTCCTTTGACTTCATGCTTGGTTTGTGCTCTGACATGAACTGTCAACTGTGGGACCTTATATAGACAGGTGTGTGCCTTTACAAATCATGTCCAGTCAACTGAATTTACCACAGGTGGACTCCAATTAAGCTGCAGAAACATCTCAAGGATGATCAGGGGAAACAGGATGCACCTGAGCTCAATTTTGAGCTTCATGGCAAAGGCTGTGAATACTTATGTACATGTGCTTTCTCAATTTTTTTATTTTTAATAAATTTGCAAAAATCTCAAGTAAACTTTTTTCACGTTGTCATTATGGGGTGTTGTGTGCAGAATTCTGAGGAAAAAAATGAATTTAATCCATTTTGGAATAAGGCTGTAACATAACAAAATGTGGAAAAAGTGATGCGCTGTGAATACTTTCCGGATGCACTGTATATATTCTGAAAATCACTGGCTTCCTCAAAAGGAAATCCTCCTGTTCTAGAAGTACTTGGTGCATTGGAAAGACTCTATCCATCCATTATCCAACCCTCTATATGGTAACTGCAGGGTCATTGGGGTCTGCTGGAGCCAATCCCAGCCAACACACGGTGCAAGACAGGAAACAAACCCCGGGCAGGGCACCAGCCCACCACAGGGCACACCCCCCCACACACACCAAGCACACACCAGGGACACTTTAGGATCGGCAATGCACCTAACTGTGTGTCTTTGGACTATGGAAGGAAACCCACGCAGACACAAGGAGAACATGCAAACTCCACGCAGGGAGGACCCGGGAAGCAAACCCAGGTCTCCTTACTGCGAAGCACCAGCGCTACCACTGTGCCACCCCGGAAAGACGCTATATAAACAAAATGTCCTACTATTTTAAATGGTGAGTCAGGAAAAGCACTAAAGACACGAGCACAAAGCCTTTAAGTACTTTTACCTTTTAAAAAAATTATATTGTTATTTATTGTTGTTGTTGCTGTTATTGATGTCAATTGAGGAATGAGAAATTAAACAATTAAAATAATTAAAGGGAGGGATAAGCAAAAAGCAAAAAGACTTTTGGAATGTTTATTATTTTTAATAGCCACGTTACCTGTTCAAATCAGGTAATAGAATAAATGTAAAAATATTTGAAATTTGGCATCTCTTGTCTTAATTGTACTCTCGGCATTCCTCCTGCGCCCTTCCTCGGTATTCATTGTGTGTCTACACCTCACTTCATCACATTCCCATAAAGCCTTCTTCTCAGACTCTGTCATTTCAGGGCATGTTGTGCTTTTTGACTACCACTAGTGGTAGATGGGCCCACGTTACCTGCTGTGAAAACATCATCCGTATTCTTGCAAATACTTTCTGGTTTTGAAGGCGACTCTCAGGGTTCCTCCGACACCTTTATTCCTCCCCATGTGCCTTACACTCTCTTGCCTGCTCCTTCTTCTGTGGAACGTGTCACCAAAGTCAAACTGACCAACCAGTCAAATGGCACAACGACCAATCAGATTGGTCAGAGAGACTGCATACACACAAACACACATACACATGAGAAGACAGTAGCATTTTATTATATAGTAGATTATTATTATAATTGCTAACATTTGTGGCGGATGGCCGGGTCCCATACACGCCCCTTCAACGTATGTTCTGGGGGAGCAACAATGGGCTGCTCAATACCTCCCCCAGGATGCTTGGTGACAGCCTCCCTGGCTGATGGTGGTGCCTCAGCTTCCCACAGGGCTCCATGGGAGATGGAGTTCTCCACAGCCCTGTTGGGATCTGGGGTGGCCACCAGGGGGCGCTGCATGGGCTTCTGAGCCCAATTGGACGAGTCTTCAGCCCCACCTGGGAGTGCAACCGGAAACCGGTGATCAAGCACCTGGAGCACTTCCGGGTGGGCTATAAAAGGGGCCATCAACCACCACTCTGGGCCAGAGTCGGGAGGAGGGGGACGAAGCTTGACGGGAGGAGTGGTGCTGCCAGAGAGGAGTCTGTTATATTTGTGTTGCTGTTTGGAACTGTGTTGTGCCTGTGGGGTTCACTGGGAAGATGTGCCCCACAGGTGAAGAAAATAAAGGCTTTATTTGTGTTTTTACATGTGCCTCCGTGTGAGTCTGTGCCGGGCCGGGTGCAATATAACGCCTTATTACACATTTTCAAACCTGCTTACTCCAAATCACTACACTGGAGGCAAAGCAGCAAACAACCATGGACAGAGTGCCTTATCATTTATTATTATTATTATTATTATTATTATTATTTCTTAGGAATAAGAAATAAAACAATTACAAGCTTTAAAGTGAAAAACATTAAAAAAGTATTTTTAATCCATCCATCCATCTATGTTCCATGCCCACTTTACCCTGAGCAGAGTTATGGGGCTGTTTATTATTATTATTATTATAATTATTATTATTCTCAAACCTGCTTACTAAAATTCAGGGTAGTGGGAGGCCTATTCCTAGTACACTGGGCACAAAGTAGGACAGGGTGACAGAACACCTATTATTATTATTATTATTATTATTATTATTATTATTATGATTATTATTAAACTGAGCCCAACACCCGAGGCCAACTAAAGACTTCATCTGCCCCTAAACTCTTTTTTAAATTAAAGGGGCTCAGAACAAGGATGGCTGGATCGTCTCTGGAGTGAAAAGGCGTCCCCCGAGGTTTGTTTCAGCCTTTCACTGCAGGATGTCTGTGTTATTAACGAGAAATGACATAATAAATGTATTTAAAGGCAATACATAAAGCTTGGGAAATAATCATAAAGGTTTAACACTACGCCTCATAAGCTATGAGCGTTCCGTACTTCCAAGATGATCATAACCTTTTTTTTTTACTCATTTTTATTCAGTAATATGTTCATCCAATGCGCGCCCCCCTACACGCCGGTTTCGTCCATTCCGTGCCCCCCGATTCCTCAGAGCCGTGGTGCGGCCTGCTCTTCATTGCGGAGTTCCAGTTTCGTTACGGGTGAGTGCAGCAGAGCTTAGGCAAGGCGAGCCGAGCCTACCGCCGATCATTCAGTTTTTGCATAGCGGGGATCGAGCTTGTGAAGTGATCCCGAATTCGTATCCCAAATGCCGCCCGAACAAATAAAAAGCTGCTTAAGCTTCCAAGACGATGGGCCAGTTATTATTAATGTTACATAACAGACGTCTTCACCCAAGGCCACCAACAAAAAAGGCTGCCAGTTCCCGCGACGTGCTTTGGAATAAATGGCTACGGAGAATGAATGGTTGAATGCACTCAGGCCTGGCGTCCCAGCCGGGATGGCTTCCAGCCTCAGTCTCATTTTTTTTTTTTTAATTCTGTCTCGCCACAACCATCTAATTATAAAAAGGGGGAGAAGAAAAATGATCGGATGAGTGGACATGAAAGCGTCTCGCTCCACTTGCATGTGTGAATCACTGCGCGAGCCCACGCCGTTTTTAAAAACAGTGCGCTCTTTATTGCGCTCGTGGCGTCAGTGATTGGCACGTCCGTCCTCTCAGGTCTGTCTTTCATCTGTCGTGTCACTGGCCCGCCTCGTGTGCTTGATCCTGAGACCGGCTCTAATGTAAACAGCTCATTTCCTTTCATATCACATATCTAAATAGACAAAAATTCCTTCACTTTTCCAAAATATGCATCGCTTCTTTTATTTTGGCAGGCCGTGCTCTTTGCTAAAAAAAAAAAAAAAAAAAATTCCCATCGCTGTCTGCCCCGGTGAGGGGTCCGACCCTCCGCTGCTCCGGCACCCCGTAAAACTCAAACAATCCGTGGCCTGTCGAGTTACAGCTCGCGGTAAATGACGTCCCAGGAGCCGCTGTCCTTCAAGCAAAGGATGAAGTTGAGAGCACTGATCCCACAATGGAGGAAAGGACCGAGCAAATAAACAGAACGCTCTCTGTCTGCAAAATGCAAAAATGACATTTTCCTGTTGTGACTACATGAAGTAAAATAATAAAATAATCGCTTTTATGAAATGTTCAGAAGGCTGTGAGAAAAGAAAAAAAACGAATCTGATGTTTGGTTTCTGGTGATAATGGAATTTTAAAGTGATTGAATGGCTACCATTCATAGAAGAAACTGCACTTATGTGAATTTACATAATTAAAATATTACTGAAGGAAAGAAAGAAAGAAAGAAAGAAGGCACACATTGAAGGATCTATACTGTAAAACAAACACTTTTTTATTTCCATTATTCATATATTACAGCGGGCGGCACGGTGGTGCAGTGGGTAGCGCTGCTGCCTCGCAGTTGGGAGACCTGGGGACCCGGGTTCGCTTCCCGGGTCCTCCCTGCGTGGAGTTTGCATGTTCTCCCCGTGTCTGCGTGGGTTTCCTCCCACAGTCCAAAGACATGCAGGTTAGGTGGATTGGCGATTCTAAATTGGCCCTAGTGTGTGCTTGGTGTGTGGGTGAGTTTGTGTGTGTCCTGCGGTGGGTTGGCACCCTGCCCGGGATTGGTTCCTGCCTTGTGCCCTGTGTTGGCTGGGATTGGCTCCAGCAGACCCCCGTGACCCTGTGTTCGGATTCAGCGGGTTGGAAAATGGATGGATGGATGGATATATTACAGCAGTTTCGTTTCTGAAATTAACATCCTGAAATGGTTATCTTAACATCCATCCATCCAAGTGCGTTGTTTGGGGTGGCAATTGGGGTGACTGCTAAAGGCCCCACATGTAAGGGGGCCCCGCTTTTGAGGTCCGCGTGTCCCGTTGGAGCGGATTTGTCAAGTTATATTCTCCAGTATATATACTGTATATATTTGAGATGTTTCTAAGAGGAACCCTTTTAAGGTAAAATTCCGTACATGAACGTCTTTGAAAACATAGTTCACCTTCATCGCCCGAAAAGGCTCGCCAGTATAATCCCTTCCTAAAATAGGTAGAGCCCATTAGTTGCTGGGTTGGCTTCTGTTTTGACTCGGGAACAACTGACGGCTTGTCACTTACGACTCCTTCGTGTCCCGAGAGCCTACCATCGTTGCTTAGTCGAGACTTTGGTTCAGTTTGCTACTGTAGGCCTAGTTGAAACAGTGTGGGAAGTGTTTTGTAGTGGAATGCACAACAATGTTTCATTACTGGTTTAGCTGTATCGCTGTCAACACCTTGAGTGGAAGAGATCATGGTGCACTTTTTTAATATATATAATATCGTTATATTTTGATAAAGTCTGCGTGTTATCTTGCAAAAATTTAGCTGAATACTGTAATGAAAAAATCCGATGTATGGTAACATTATTTTTATTAAAAGTTTATACAGTCCACACATGCCGGTAATAGTGTTTGATGCGTCCAGCCCTGCTTGAGGTTGGTCAGCCCTATGCCCCGCAAACCCCTAAGGCCGCCTCTCCATCCATCCATCCATCCATCCATCCATCCATCCATCCATCCATCCATTTTCCAGACCAATATTTCCAATTTTGGGTTAAAGAAATCAGGAGCCAATTCCAGCAGCATGAAGAGCAAGGTGACATTCAGGCAAGTTAAGGACAACTGCCTAACACACACACACAAGGGCCTTCTTAACAGCATTATAGACCCCCGGGCAAAGCAGTGCACTGCGGCCCCTACCTACACAACCACTCAGCAAGTCACAACATACATAGATAAGCATGGGGCCTCTATGCTCGTGGGACCCCCGGGCAACTGCCCACCATGCCCAAGCGTTAAGACGGTCCTGACACACACACACACACACAAACACACTTTCACACACACACTCTCACACATGCACACGCACTCAAAAAATAAACTATCAAGGATGTTCAATTTATGTATTTAATTTAATTTACATTAATTTAAAATAGCTATGTTTGCTGGCATAACTTAAATTTTCTAGTTAGGCAGACTTACATTTTTTCAGTGTCACACTAACAAGACTAATGTGTATTTAAACAAAGCAATCGGATTATTTTCTTTCAACAGAAGCATAATGCGTCTCAGTTATTACTCACTGATTTTATGTTCATCTCACTCAAAATGAATACTTTTCAAATGTTCATAACATGGCACTCCCATTTTCCCTCTATAATAGCTACCTTTAGTTGATTTTACATAAAATAATTAAGTTTTATGTGCACGACTATTCCAGATTTACATTTACAGTTTGCTTAACGAACCAATGCATTCCAAGAGGTCTCCACAGCTTTGTATTCTTGGAAAGAAAGTTAATGACTTTAAGTAGTTCTTTTTTCCCAAATGCCATGGATTTTGTGTAGTTATGATAGCTGATTTATGATACTTTTTTGACCACCTTACATCAAAAAAGCATCCTTTTCTTTGTTTCCAATACATCCATATAATTATTGTTAGGATTACAGTACATGAAAAATGCACTCAAAAATGGGGATGCACACTTTATATACCGAATTTATGTTACTTTAACTTAAAATAATGATTTTTTCCTGTATTATGTAACTTTTTCTAGTTAAATTGACTTAAATCTGGTAGCTGTCACACTAACACAATTAATTTATGTTGAAACAACACAATCAGATTATTTTCTTTCAACAGAAGCTTAGAGCCTGGAGTCATTGCTCACTCTTTTTATGTTCATCTTACTCAGAATCCTCAAATCATAGCATTCTCACTTTCCATATAAACAGTTACATTACATTTTAACTCTTTGAGGGCTGAATATTTTTTCGGGCAGCTGGCAGGAACGCACAGCAGAGCAGCAGAGTTGTTTTCACACAGGCACGGAGCTAAAGGCGGATCTGGTGAGAGAGCGAAGCGAATGCACAAAGCAAAATACTCTGTAGAAAATATTTTGCGTATTATTGCTAAATTGGACTGTGACTTATTGCGCTCCAAATTTGAGGCAAGTGATCTGGAGATCAAAAACGAAAGATGTAGCAACATCAGCTGTGTAGCAGGAAGACACTAATATATGTTGTTGTATGTCGACACCTGCCTAGGAAGAGTTAAGTCAAGTTTTATGTACCACTGTCCCATATTTGCATACATTGTGATATTTTGCATAAAGCCCCACCCCTTTTGTTGACAACACATTCCAAGGGATCCTCTCACCTTTGTATACTTGGAAGGAGAGGTAAAGAGTTAGGAAATTGATTTTTTTCCCCTAAATGCTGTGTGTTTTGTGGGGCTGTGGATGCTAATTTATGAGACTTTTTTTTGATACATGTCACCCACCCTACATCAGAAAATCTTTTTTTTCTTTGTTTCCAAAACAGCAATTTAATTAATGTTAAGATTGCACGAAGAATGCAATCAAATAACATATAACATGATTACCTTATGTGGTAATAATTGAATAACCATACAACGTCACTTCCGGTTCCTGCACAGTAACCTCACCTCAGGCCATTTCCGATGACGTCATTTCCATCATATCACCATTTTTGTTTGATTGTATGTAAAAATGCCTTCAAAACAAATGTAATTTGTCTTCTCTGATCAGATTTTAATTATTTTTGACAGCCATTTTCATTTTTGTCCATTGGACAATATACGGGAACATTCCCCAACCCTTTTTGAGCATTTTCTCGTGGCTTATTTCATCACTATATATATATATATATATATATATATATATATATATATATATATATATATATATATATATATATATATATATATATATATATATATATATATATACTAGTCATTTAGCCCGGGCGGCACGGTGGCGCAGTGGGTAGCGCTGCTGCCTCGCAGTTGGGAGATCTGGGGACCTGGGTTCGATTCCCAGGTCCTCCCTGCGTGGAGTTTGCATGTTCTCCCTGTGTCTGCGTGGGTTTCCTCCGGGCGCTCCGGTTTCCTCCCACATTCCAAAGACATGCAGGTTAGGTGGATTGGCGATTCTAAATTGGCCCTAGTGTGTGCTTGGTGTGTGGGTGTGTGTCCTGCGGTGGGTTGGCACCCTGCCCAGGATTGTTTCCTGCCTTGTGCCCTGTGTTGGCTGGGATTGGCTCCAGCAGACCCCCGTGACCCTGTGTTCGGATTCAGCGGGTTGGAAAATGGATGGATGGATAGTCATTTAGCCCGTTACAATAACGGGCACTAGAACAGTAGTGCATAAACATTAGTAGGAACAGTCTATATTAAATGGCAAGGGACCTTGACCTCATTCTTTTTGTTGGTCGTATTTTTCTTTCTTTCAGCCTTTCTTTTGTTGATGTTTACTTGCTGAGCTGACCGTTCTTCGTGGGCTGCCACCGTGTATTGTGTGTCTTTATTTTTCTGTGACAGTAATGCTGTCTTGTACGGCTCTATTCAATAAGGGCGCGCACAAAAAGGCGAGCTTCAAAAGGGCGACCTCAATTGAGCGCGGCGAATAAAGGCATTTGTAGATAATTTACTTCAAATGGCTCTGGAATATGTGAAGAGCAACAAAGGTGCAGATCTTTATTTACACGCACCTTTATTCGCTGAGCCCAATTGAGGTCGCCCTTTTGAGGCTCGCCTTTTTGTGGTCGCCCTTATTGAAGGATGCCTGTGCGCGCCCTTATTGAAGGATACAGTCTTTTACGTTCGTAATATACCTTTAATTTTCTCTGGCAGTAATACAGGCGTGTGCGTCGGTAATATGCCTTTAACCTCCCCTGACAGTAATACTGGCTTGTATGTGGCTGTAATATGCGTCACTGTAGTGTGTACCTTTAATTTACTCTCGCAGTAATACTGGTTTGTATTTCCGTAAAACGCCTCTAACTTTCTCTGACAGTAATATCGCGCATCGCACCGTGCCCCGTGCATGCGCACTTCACCAGAAGACACCCACACACAGACACCTGGACGCACATAGGGATTTTATATATAAAGAAACATAAACACGAACATAAAGAAATGTATTTGATCTAACTTGACCACATTGTATTGACTAAATGTGTGAGTCCTTTATGCAGACAATACTAAATACTTTTATTGACAATTTACACAAGTCAGTGTTGTAGAAATTGTTGATGTAATATCGTTAAGTGAATCCAGAAAAATGTTTTTGAGTACACACACACACACACGCACACGCACGCACACACACACACACCCACACACACACACCCACAGGAAGTAAGTTCATTACAGGACAAACTTTCTGAGTTACACATTCATTCATTCATTCATTTTCTATTCAATGTATTCCAATCCAGGGTCACGGGGAGCTTGATCCAGTTCTGAAATATCTGGTGCACTGTAAGCTGCACCTATGAACAGGATATCAGATCATTACATGACTGGCTTACTAATTAATTAATTCATGAATTCATTCATTCTTCAGAACTGTTTATTCCAGTACAGGGTCATGAGGGACAGGGGGGTCTATTGCGGTGGTATTCACTTCAAAGCAGGGACAGAATCAAAGCAGGGTGCCTGCCATTTCCAAACACATTCACCCACACACACTCACACACTCATATGGAGTTCAGTTTGGTTTATTTTTATTTAGTGTTCCTCACTGAGTGCAGGCACAGAACACTGTGACAAGTTCATAGGTAGATACAAATGCAAACTGTACAAACTAATTATTATACATATAATTAGCACACATAAAGACGCTGTTAATTTAAACAGACAGGAAAACTAAATAATCTGAATCAGAGCAACATACATGGAAACCAATAAGATCCTTCCATTCATTAATTGTGAAAAGCCTTCAGTTGACCTCACTTAATAATAATAATAATAATAATAATTCTTTAGATGTACGTATATATTTGCATGGCTTTGGGGTGTGGAAGTTAAACCAGAGTTCAAAAAGATAGAAGATGCAAACTCAACACTCACAAGTCATCGCGCTGATGAGTGAGGCCGCAATTTTGAGGTTGCAGCACTAAATTTGCTGTTTAAAAATAATGAAACATGTATTAGAAATATATCCTAAAAATTAAAATTAATTTACACTTACAAAAAAGACTGAATCTAAATAATTTATATTCAAAAACTGAATTTGAGTTCAGAAATGGACACCGTTGGTGTATTCTTTTATTTGATGCATGGTGGCGCAGTGGTAGCACTGTTGCCTCGCAGTTAGGAGACCCGGGTTCGCCCTGCGTGGAGTTTGCATGTTCTCCCCATGTCTGCGTGGGTTTCCTCCGGGCGCTCCGGTTTCCTCCCACAGTCCAAAGACATGCAGGTCAGGTGGATTGGTGATTCTAAATTGGCCCTGGTGTGGGGGTGTGTTTGTGTGTGTCCTGCGGTGGGTTGGCACCCTGCCTGGGATTGGTTCCTTGCCTTGTGCCCTGTGTTGGCTGGGATTGGCTCCAGCAGACCCCCGTGACCCTGTGTTCGGATTCAGCGGGTTGGAAAATGGATGGATGGATGGATGATTGAAACTATAAAGACACTTGTACTCAAACTCCTGGGTATCACACAATTTAAAGAGACGTTCTCTAAACACAATGCTAGCACTTTCTAGAAATTAAATGGAAACTGAAGAGCTGCCTGGTCAGATTTGAAGCCCATGAACTGAGAGCAAACAGTACTTTTATTTTGTTCTAAAAAATAAACAAGACCATGTAGTTTGGAAGTAGAAGGGTGAAGTAGATGCACAATGAACTACATTTATTAAGGAAGATAAACTATATAATTGTGTTTCCTTATTTTGCTTGTGGATGGAATGGTGGGCCACCACTTAGCGCTCTCCATCTGTTGATTTCACTTCAGGCTCAGAGTTTTCATGTTCTGCACTCTTCTCTTTGGTGTGGCCACACGACCCTCAGCAGATTTCACAAAACAACAAACACAAACTCTTTCAACATATCATACACACCATGGTTCTCTCATGGTTCAAATTTGTTTGTGAGGTCCAAAGCCTCCCTCCGGCCTGACAGAGATGTTGTATGAAGGGCTAACAGGTATGGTTAGTCTCGGCCCTTATTTTTTTTTTTCCACTCTGTTTTTATATGTAAAGTACACAATATAAGAAAGACGAGCCTCTTTTATGTTTGCAAGGCTGAGAACACTCATGTTCCTTATTCCTCATCCCTGCATTATCCATCCATCCATCCATCCATCCATCCATCCATCCATCCATCCATTATCGAACCCGCTATATCCTAACTGCAGGGTCGCGGGGGTCTGCTGGAGCCAATCCCAGCCAACACAGGGTGCAAGGCAGGAAACAAACCCCGGGCAGGGCGCCAGTCCACCGCAACCCTGCATTATCCGTTTTGTATTTCTGGGTGAGCACTCATTGGTTGTCAGTTCTCGTGCACAGAGCCGCCCCTACAATTAAACACAAAATGAAACCTGCTTGATTTTATCGGAGCGAGTCGCTGGGTATGTCACCTTAGGCTTCAATAGGAGGGCTCTGTCAACTGCCTCAGACCCCACAGACTATGTGAATGAAGTCTCATAATGTGACATGACCTTTAAATGTCCTGCTGTGCTTTGCTACCCCCACACACATTTTCAAGTCCTTTGTGTGCTGTCACCTGCTGACTTGTTACAATGGTCATCTCTCCACAATGTGCTGTTGTCACCTTCCAGCTCAGTTGCCCACCCCCTTCCAGCACCTGTTCCTCCCCCCAGTCACTCTTTGTAAGTTCATCCTGTGGTTGAGGGTGATCTGTGACTTTTAGTTGGTAGGCTGTTTGTGTGTGTGTGTTTAGTGATGAACTGAGACCCAATTCAAAGTTTCTTTTCATGCATGTTACTCCATAACCAGATTGTTTAATGGAATCTTGGAAAGTGAGAGGATGCCTGAGGAGTGGAGAAGAAGTGTACTGGTGCCGATATTTAAGAATAAGGGGGATGTGCAGGACCGTAGTAATCTACAGGGGAATACAATTGATGAGCCACAGCATGAAGTTATGAGAAAGAGTAGTGGAAGCTAGGTTAAGAAGTGAGGTGGTGATTAGTGAGCAGCAGTATGGTTTCATGCCAAGAAAGAGCACCACAGATGTGATGTTTGCTCTGAGGGTGTTGATGGAGAAGTATAGAGAAGGCCAGAAGGAGTTGCATTGTGTCTTTGTGGACCTGGAGAAAGCATATGACAGGGTGCCTCGAGAGGAGCTGTGGTATTGTATGAGGAAGTCGGAGTGTCAGAGAAGTATGTAAGAGTTGTACAGGATATGTATGAGGGAAGTGTGACTGTGGTGAGGTCTGTGGTAGGAGTGACGAATGCATTGAAGTTGGACGTGGGATTACATCAGGGATCGGCTCTGAGCCCTTTCTTATTTGCAATGGTGATTGACAGGTTGACAGATGAGATTAGACAGGAGTCCCCGTGGACTATGATGTTTGCTGATGACATTGTGATCTGTAGCGATAGTAGGGAGCAGGTTGAGGAGACCCTGGAGAGGTGAAGATATGCTCTAGAGAGGAGAGGAATGAAGGTCAGTAGGAACAAGACAGAATACATGTGTGTACAAGAGAGGGAGGTCAGTGGAATGGTGAGGATGCAGGGAGTAGAGTTGGCGAAGGTGGATGAGTTTAAATACTTGGGATCAACAGTACAGAGTAATGGGGAGTATGGAAGAGAGTGCAGGCAGGGTGGAATGGGTGGAGAAGAGGGTTAGGAGTGATTTGTGACAGACGGGTATTAGCAAGAGTGAAAGGGAAGGTCTACAGGACGGTAGTGAGACCAGCTATGTTATATGGGTTAGAGACGGTGGCACTGACCAGAAAGCAGGAGACAGAGCTGGAGGTGGCAGAGTTAAGATGCTAAGATCTGCATTGGGTGTGACGAGGATGGACAGGATTAGAAATGAGTACATTAGAGAGTCAGCTCAAGTTGGACGGTTGGGAGACAAAGTCAGAGAGGCGAGATTGCGTAGATTTGGACATGTGCAGAGGAGAGATGCTGGGTATATTGGGAGAAGGATGCTAAGGATAGAGCTGCCAGGGAAGAGGAAAAGAGGAAGGCCTAAGAAAAGGTTTATGGATTTGGTGAGAGAGGACATGCAGGTGATGGGTGTAACAGAACAAGATGCAGAGGACAGAAAGATATGGAAAAAGATGATCCACTGTGGCGAACCCTAACGGGAGCAGCCAAAAGAAGAAGAGTCCAGCTCCACTCTCTGCTTCTCCACTACTCAGCAGTTGTACATATCATATATAGCTCCTTTCTACAGCAAATTCCATCCCAAAGCAACAGACAGATTTCACTGAATTGCACTTAATATACTTTTCATAGTTGGAGGAAAGTTAGACTAAATGACCTGCTCGAGGTCACACAGCGAATCAGAGGTAGGAAGTGAGCCACCATCCTCGTGCCACTACACTACACAGACGACTAGAGGACAAAATGGATGGGCACTCAGTGGGCTGCAATCCATTCTTGTGGTTTTCTTAATTGTTATGAATTATCCCAACAAGGAATGTCTAAACCAGAGGAGGGCCAAATGGACATCTGTCAGGTCTCTCTAGCGGGCATGTGACAAAAATCTAAATTTACTAAATCATGAGCAACATTTATTAGTCATATGACTATGAAAGTTTGGCACACAAAGAAAGCAGCAAATCAAATTACCCTTTTGCTGTAATTCATTTTCTGATAAATTACTTACTGTGCTTAGTTTGAAAATGTCTCTTCAAAATGTATGCCTTAAAACCAGCAACACTATCATGGCATATTAGGCCCACTGCTTTACTTACAACGTTTGTAAAAAAAAAATACTTGTATGTACATTCCTTGTTAGAACATAGCATTCATTTTTCACAATAGCACTCATTGTTGGGGATAGCAAATTTTGAAATATAATAAAGGGCTCGGATGACAACAGACGAATTAATCCGAGTGATTCAAACACATATGCGAGAATAAGTGTGCTTACATAGCAAACAGTCTTCCGAGTATCGAAACGTCAGCATATGTGTAACGTTACATGCAGTACAAAGTCCACCTCCATAAACGCCAGCTTCTGCTTGTACACATGTAACATTATAAACAAGCCTGCTCATTTGTTCCCATGTTCCAAAACACGCACTGTTTCTGCATTTGTTATTTTTGTTAATAAAATAGATAAATTTAAATTTGTCCATGGGCCGTTTAAATTGACGTCGCTGTCATTTTTGTTAACAAAATCACAAAGGTTTTTAATTTGCTGAGCGGACTGCACAAATTGATGTTGCAAGCTGCAAGTGGCCCAGGGGAGCCGTATTTTGTCCATCCTTGGTCTAAACTGTCAAAAAGTTTTAAAAAAAAAAGGAAATGCTAAAGCCTGCCCAACACAAATCTTTAAATATTAAATTCAAGGCATTCAATTAAATAAAGAAATTCAATATGGAACAAAACTCCTTAAAAAATGCAAATGTCAAAATTTCATGAAAAAGACTAAATTCAGATTCAGATTAGAATTTCAAAATATTTCATTAAGAAAAAGTTATTAAACATGAGAAAAAAAGTTTATAATTCAAAATACAATATCCTACATATCTGAGTAAATGGTCAACACCCAACACAATAACCAGGAAAAAAGGGAGAAACACAAAATGGAGCCAAAGTACACTTAACTAGGAAAGCTAATGCCACCGCAATTTGCCTGTGGTAGCAGGTGTCTTGAATATGACATTGAGGTAAGCAGAGCCCTAACCAAGTAAAGCGTCATACACACTACTACGCTTCCATTTAAAGACACAGATATCAGTCTTCATTTACACCTTTCATCCACACTACCCCAGCGTTTTTAACCCCTGAAGATAAAATGCTCTAAAGCCACATATTTCTGAATATGCTGGCCCAGCATTGTAATGAGGACTGGCAAAAATGGAGATTTTGGAAAACGTATGCTCTAATGATTCTAGATTGTCCCTAGTGTGTGTGTGTGTGTGTGTGCCCTGAGGTGGGCTGGCGCCCTGCCCGGGGTTTGTTCCTTGCCTTGCGCCCTGTGTTGGCTGGGATTGGCTCCAGCAGACCCCCCGTGACCCTGTGTTCAGATTCAGCGGGTTGGAAAATGGATGGATGGATGGATGCTCTAATGATTCTAGATTGCCCCTAGTGTGTGTGTATGTGTGTGTGTGTGAGCCCTGAGGTGGGCTGGCGACCTGCCCGGGGTTTGTTCCCTGCCTTGAGCCCTGTGTTGGCTGGGATTGGCTCCAGCAGACCCCCCGTGACCCTGTAGTTAGGATATAGCGGGTTGGATGATGGATGGATGGATTATTATGTGGCCCTTTCCTGATTGGATGCTTTTCAGTAAAATGTTTCATTCTCCAACTGCTCATCTTTCACAGAAGAAAACTATTTCAAAATAGTGTGCACAGAAGAGCTGCTGTCCATGGGACTTGTTGTGTTGCTTCCCTGTGTGCGTTTACTTTGGGTTTTGTACATTTTGAATGCTGCATGCAGGCACAAAAGACAATTCATTTACCAGTTGCTACAGTTTTGTAATGAGTCCTGTGGCCTGTGACATTACCACCCCTTGAAGGACTTTTCTGCTGAAGCTCACATACCCAGTGTAGGTGAATATCTACAGTACGTCAGGGCCATCTTAACAGCATTATAGGCCCCCAGGCAAAGCAGTGCACTGCGGCCCCTACCTACACTACCATTCAGCAAGTCACAACATATATAGATTAGCATGGGGCACCTGTGCTCGTGGGGCCCCCGGGCAACTACCCAGTGTGCCCATGCATTAAGACAGCCCTGCAGTATATCATATACATTTTTGTTCTTTTCAGTGTGGACACATATATGTTCATAAACAATGTGAAAACACCAGCAATTTCCCAATTGTCATTTCTGGCTAAAATATTAGAAAGAATTATTTATAATCAAATGGTTGAACACCTTAACTCCAATAATTTATTTGAGATCTACCAATCTGGCTTTAGGCGTTATCATGGTGTTGAGACAGCCCTCCTGAAAGTATTCAATGACATCTCTATTATTATTGACTCAGGTGGCGCTGCGGTCCTTGTCCTCCTGGACCTGCTGCTGCCTTTGACACTATTGGCCATGAGATATTGCTTATCTGCGGTGGGTTGGCACCCTGCCCAGGATTGGTTCCTGCCTTGTGCCCTGTGTTGGCTGGGATTGGCTCCAGAAGACCCCCGTGACCCTGTGTTCGGATTCAGCGGGTTGGAAAATGGATGGATGGATATTGCTTATACGGCTGGAACATCTTGTTGGGCTTAAAGGGGCTGCTCTTAACTGGTTCAGGTCATATCTAACTGGTAGACACTTTTCAGTGACTTTAAATTCCTCTTTTTTGTCTTCTGCTCCTCTTAAATGTGGTGTTCCTCAGGGAACCATTTTGGGTCCTATCTTATTCTCTATATACCTTCACCCTATTGGAGCTATTTTTAGGAAATTTAACATTTCGTTTCACTGCTATGCTAATGATACTCAGGTTTATATTCCTGTCTGCAACTCTGCAATAAATCAACTGTACAACTGTCTTTTTGCACTAAGATCCTGGATGGCTAATAATTTTCTTGATCTAAATCAAAATAAAACGGAGGTGCTTATAGTGGGTCCATCAGCTAAAGCCCAAATTAGTGTTGGACTTCTCGGCTCTTTCTCTGTCTTTTGCAAACCTCAAGTCCGCAATCTTGGTGTTATCTTTGGCAGTAACCTCTTTTTTGAGAAACAGATTAATTCTGTAGTCAAGAGTTGCTTTTTCCAGCTTCGTCTTTTAGGTAAGATCAAGCCTTTTTTGTCTTCTAGGGATCTTGAGAAAGCTACTCATGCTTTTATCTTTTCTCACCTTGATTACTGCAACTCGCTGCATTCTGGGATTAGCAAATCTCTGATATGCAGGTTACAGTTGGTACAGAATGCTGCTGCTCGCTTTCTGGTTGGGGCAAGAAAGTCTCATTCTGTTTCTCTAATATTAGCTTCTTTACACTGGCTGCCTGTCAGTTTTCGAATTGATTTTAAAATCTTGTTGCTAGTTTTTAAATCTTTACTTGGGCTTGCTCCTGCCTATTTATCTGAATTGTGTGCTTTACATCAGCCATCTAGAGTGCTTAGATGTTCTGGTCAGCTGTCTCTGGTTGTCCCTTGTACCAAGTGTAAAACTAAGGAGGACAGACAGGGCTTGTGCAGCTGCTGCTCCTCGCCTGTGGAACGCTTTACCTCATCATATAAAGGAGTCGTCTACAACTGAACTGTTTAAAACAAGATTAAAGACTCATTTCTATTCACTTGCTTTACGTGACCTTCAGTAATACTGATGGTTTCCTCATTGTGATTATGTAATCTTACTTCTATTTATTATTTATTTTATTTATGTTCATTTATTTTATTTCTATTCATTTTATTTATGTTAATTGTATGTTTTTTTCTTCTTTTATCGTAAAGCACTTTGGCCACAACATTCCTATGTTGTTTTAAATGTGCTATATAAATAAATTGACATTGACCAGCATGGATTGCATGGTTTTTGCTTTAAAACACTTTTTTAACCTAATTCTGCAGAAAAGCATTGGGGCAAAAAGCATAAAAAAACATAAAATAAAAGCAACACAGATTAATTATAAAAAGAAAAACAAAAAGTCTAAAAGACCATAAAAATCTTAATATTGAGTTAGTAAGGATAAAGGGAAATTACACACAGACATGACCTTTAATGTAGAATGCTGTCACAAAGAAAAAAAAAATATGATCATTAACTTAGCCACGTATCTGCAACATTTCTCCAAAAGGGATTCTAACTCCATGTTATTTTTATTTTGTTTTGTTTTTGCTGGAAGCCAGTAAGAGAAATCTGTGATTCTGAGAGGCTCAACTGGCATTTAGACTCCCAGAGTGAGAAAAAAGAATCAGGGTTTCTTGGATGGAATCTTCCACCCCATTATGTTCCTTCAGGGAACTGAAACCACAGAAGTCCTACAGAAGCCAAAGGGAGTCCGATTAAAATAAAACATGCATCCGTCATACAATGGAGTTAGAAATACCAACCAAGATTTCCAATAAAATGGCCCTATCAACCACAGCATGTTGTTCTCAATGGCACGGCCCACAGCAGCATCAGCTCATATTAGCAGCAGGTTTATGTTCAAACCAACTTTTATAATTCTTTTAATTTTTATTTTACTTGAAGAAAGTCACATTGCATACAATCTAGTCGAGCTTAAAAAGCAACTGAGTTCAAAGTGAGCACATAAATACAAGAACGCTAAAACTACAAAAGAAAAGAAAAAATTCAGAAAGTTACATAAAAGGAAAGCAAAAAAACCAAATTCAACACCCACTTTTATCATTTAAAGCCAATTATTGCGGCTGAAGCAATTATGACTGAAGCTGCACTTTGTGCTTCAGAATAGTTAACTTGCTTCTTGAAGTCTTAAATGGCTCATTCAGTGCTGGAATCTGCTTCTTGATTTATTAATCTGCTTTTAATTAATAATAAAATGCAAATGACAGATGAGTCAGCAGCTCTCTACCTAACCTGGTCCTACTTACACCATCATCATAGAGTATTCAGGATATTTGATAAGAATTTCAAAATATTTTCAAAAAAAGGAAAATAGCAAAAATGATCAATTAAAACATAGAAATAAGTAAATAAATAAATACAGGAACAAACAATAATAACCTGAACATTCAAAAAAAAAACTAAGAGTAATCAAAAAGCACTAATCAGACAAAGGGAGTGAAACACAAGAGTTCTTGCTAGGAAAGCTAATGCCACAGCAGTTTGTCTGTGGTAGCAGGTGCCTCAAATATGGTGACTACTCAGGTAAGCCGTGAATGAACATCTGAGATCTCTAAGTGAGTAATTCTAAGGAAGGGGGAACAGTTATAAAAAATGAAAGCAGATTAAAAACAAAGGATTAGTGGTACATTAGAAAAAAAGATATAAAACAAAAAAGACTTAAAGATAAAAACAAAATCTTAACATTATGTTAAGATCAATTAACCTCCTTAACGTTAGTCTGGAGCATCACTCGGGCAACTGTATAGACACGTTTTGTGTAAGCATTAAACCCAAGGATTACTCGGGCTGTAAAAGTGCCAACAGCATTAGTGCTGAGCGTTGCTCGGGAAACGATATATAGGCGTGTCTTGCATAAGCAACAGGCCCGAGTGTTACCGAGGCAACAGTGCAGACACAGCTTCTCCTAGCCACATAATGGCGTCTTGTAAGAAACGTTTTTCAGTAGCCTGGGTGCTGCACACACTTGACAGTGACACGAGCAGTGATGTCGAAGTGAATCTGTCTTCAGGCTGTGAAACTGAAATGAACAGTGAAATCGATAGTGATTCTGATGAATCCAAAAGTGACGCTCTTGTCAATCACACATATGGAGTGTGCTGTTCAAAAAGTGATCAGTCTGGAAAGAAAATCACAAGGAATCACATTACTATTGTCTCAACTATGGTATTGGATTGTGTATTGTGTGTTGGATTGCTTCAAGATATACCACACATACAACATATTTTGACAGCATAGACGGTATTAACATTATTTTTTTTATTATTATTATTCATTATTATTATTATTTGTATCATATTATACTTTCTACACTTGTGACTTTCTACTTTTAGTGTTTTGCATGTTTCACAGTAGAAAGATCAGATTTAATAAATATGTAATTTTTCAAGTCAAAAAATGCAATGCATTTTTATGGTTTTTCAAGAAAAAATGGAACGCTAAGGAGGTTAAAGCAAAAAAGCATAAATACTCACAGATGCACTAGCGTTCAATTTAGAATGTTTTCACAAAGACAAATATAACAGTTAAGTTCCCCAAAAGGAATTAGTAACGTCATGTTTTGACAGAGCCTAGCAAGGACTGGTTAAAGCTTTGGACTGCAAACTCTGAGATTGTTGGTTCAAATCCCACTGCTGACACCATTTGTTCATAAGAAAGTCACTTCATTTGGCTGTCCTCCAATTGAAAAAGAAAGTAATGTAGCCAACTGTATTTCAGATGTTGTAAATTTCTTTGGATAAACGTTTCAGCAAAACATGGTAAGGATCTCCTTTAATAAAATATCTGGAAAGGAATAGATGAGACAAAAGTGAAGGAATGAGAATTAGGAATCTGTTTCAGACCAGATATCATCTACAATGTGAGAATGACCGGATGTGGCTGAATGAACACAATAACAAGCCATACGATTAAAGAAGTCGTGTTACTGGCAAAGGTTGGCCTCTAATTATGAAAGTGAGTTAGAATAAAAGCCTGCATTCCCTCTAGGAGTTGTGGCAGTGTGCGGCCCAAGCTCTATAAATCTGTTTGATCCGCCTGGATAGATGCTGTATGTCTGTCACCCTGAGTCGGTTTTCATGAGCAGTGCTCTCCTTTTATTATCTCAGTCACAGTTACACCTTGGAGACAGGTCAGCACTGACAAGTCCACAGATGAGCCACATGGCACCAGGAAGGAAATTTGTTCCTGACATGAGCCATTCCCATCCTGTCACATTTCTTTGATTTCCAAGCAGTCCTGTATATAATTCCAGAGTATAGATAGCCATAAAAGTGAAAAAAATATATATGTATATACCATGTAGCAGCTTTTAGGTGGACATCTCTTCCAAAATGCTTTACTCTCATGGCCCCATCAAAAATCCCCTTTGTGTAAACTTAGGCATTATCAGTGGGGAAAAAAACCAAACAGAAATATTGTTATTTTATCCAAGTTTAGGCTTGACGGGAAAACTCTCTGCTAGCTCAGCGTTTTAGGAGGTGAAGGTGCTCTAGCATTTCTCACATGTTGTGCTGGGGATTTTGGAAGGGACAATGGCACAATAGTGAGACCTACCATCGAACACATCCAAGGACATGACTTTGAACCCAGGCCTAGAGACAATTTTGATTTGGTCTTGGCCCTGCCCTTTTCTGGCCTTTGCCTTTCTATGAGCTGTGCTCGTTGTCGTCATTTTGAAGCTGCTGAGGACAGAGACTCACTGGGGCTCAGCGTTGTATCCTGGCCTAACCTCTTTTTCAGTTGTGTCCATTTACAGTTCAGTTTTAAAGAGCAGGGGCCTCATGTATAAACGGTGCGTACGCACAGAAATGTTGCGTACGAACCTTTCCACGCTCAAATCGCGATGTATAAAACCTAAACTTGGCGTAAAGCCACGCACATTTCCACGGTAACTCATACCTTGGCGTATGCAATTTCTCCGCTCAGTTTTGCAGACTGGCGGCACCCAGCGTCAAAGCAGTGCTACTGTTCCTGTGTGGTTACCCTTTCTTAGATCCACATCCACGGTGGCGGCTTTATCAAATACACTGATATTAACCGCATATCGTTCATAAATTTAATGCATCTGATTGTAATTAACCTGTAACAATATAATGGTCCACAGAATGGTCAAACTACTGTTCCTGTGTGCTTATCCTTTCTTTCTTAGCTCCACATTCCTGACGCGGCTTTATAAATACACTGAAATTAACTGCATATTGTTTATTAGTGTAATGCATCTGATTGTAATTAACCTGTAGCAATATAATGGTCCAGGGAATAGCCATAGTATTCCAAATACCATAACTGCTTTAGCGTTGTTACGCTCACTGCATCTTGTTCTTCTTTTTGCTGTTCCCGTTAAGGGTTGCCACTGCGGATCATCTTTTTCCATATTACTCTCACTGCACCACTCGGAGTATTTATATCACTGTATCTGAGTGTGACTCACAGCAGCAGATGATCGGAAAGAGAATTATCGGTATACAGTTTCAAGTACACACTACCTCAACCACGGCAAAAAGCGTCAAAGCCTTTCCTGTACGGACCTCGCGTTTCAGAAAGAGTTTCATCCCAAGAACTATAAACGCACTCAATCAGTCCATCAAGTGCTCCTTGTAGAACTGTTTGTACTTATAAGTACAATCACCTCACTGTAAACTTACACTACAGTTATAATATTGCACAACCTGCGCTACTTTATAAAGCGCGGATGATGACGATATCATTTTTAAGATGAAATGCAGCAAAATATGTTGCTTATAGTATACAGATAAAACTTTAACTTCATTTAAATAATCTGTATTGTTAATAATTAAACATGTGAGGACACGGTGCCGCAGCGTATAGCTACTTCAAGGATAGCTCCTGCCTTGCGCTTTATTATTGCTGGTGCTGACGCGACACTGGAAGGATAGACGAATAGAATAATTAAACATGTACTACGAAGATATTTCAATGTTCCTTAAAAGTTTTGAAGAATCGGCGTTCTAAGCTTACAAATGGCTTAACGTCTATTACAGAGCTGATTGTGTGGCGATTGGAGAAAGAAAAGTATGGACAGGAATTGGAGGTTAGTACGTTTGAAAGAGACAGTACTTCTGTAATAAATTATTTCATCGAAGGTCGCACATGGCGCAGCAAGACTCTTGCGTGAGATATGAACAATCACTGCGCCACCGTGTTCCCATGTTTAATAACATGCTTTCATTCCTATCATCATGAAAATGATATCACGTATACATCTCAGTATTTTAATTATTCAGAGAGCTGTAATATCTCGAATGTAATGCATTCTGTGTCCTGTCGGAGAAAGAGAAAGAACGGAAGCACGTAGTGATTCACACACATATAGCACACAGAAGATCAAACACAGAACAAAGCATTTAACGTGCTACTTGAGACACTAGTAAAATAAACGATTTTAAGATGAAGTTTATGATGTTCTACTTTAATGGAAAAATAAACTACGTGATTAAAGTGGAAATTTCGAGATTAAAGTTGACATTTCGTGCTTTTTTCCCACTGTGTGCCTATGTTTTTTGTTTGTACCCTAATACGCTTTCATATGACACTCAGACAGTGGGCTACGACTTGCCTTTTCACGGCGACTTTGATATGTGATTTCTTTTTTATTTCGGGCACTGTGTGACTTTGTGAACTTGAGCTTTCGAGTTTTTCCGACACTCTGTCACTCGATCAACTTTCTTTTGTTGATTATACCACTGTTTAAACCAACAAATAGTACGTTTTTCCTTTGCCTCCACTTGGTATTCGCTGAAATTCTCATATTTTCCCCTGTGCTGTTCCCATTGTCTTTTCACAGAAGGCTATTTATATTGATTTGCATATTCAAAGAGGCGTAATTCTGGGAGGAGTTGGGGCGGGACAGAAGGCGCGTGCACGTGCATTACTTTTCACGCTGATCTGGATTTATATAGTGGAAGAACGTGAAAGTATGCGTGTGCACAGATTCCTGCATCTGGATTTTTCTGTGCGTATGCACAATCCCGCTTTTGTGCTTACGCCATGTTATAGTGTGAGTTCTACGCACGGCGTTATACATGAGGCCCCAGGGCACTTCTACCAAGCATTCAGTCCCATTCAAGGCTTAAAATATGGGGGGAGGGTTCCCTCCATTAACACTGTGGACACAGGTTGCAGGGAACCACCAGGCTCCTGAGTTCCTCACTCTTAACTCTTTTAGGGTGGATGTCGACTTTTGTCGACACAAGGGGTTGAGAATGGATATCCGAGGCAGAGGGCCACCCTCTTTGCTCGGAGGACTGTTAGACTTGTTGACTTGATGTTGTGAAGCGTTGAGTAAGCAACGTCTAGAATGGCATCGACATTGGGCAAGGGAGCGAAGCAAATGCACAAAGTGAAATACTCAGTGTGTATTTATTTTTTGCGTATTATTGCTGATTGGGACTTTGACTTATCGGACTATGATTTTGATACAAGTGATCTGGAGATCAAAAACGAAAGTTAGGTACTTGCAGCAGGTGACCGGTCCTTGGATGGTCAAAATCCTGGAAACACTTGTGCAGCTGAAGTGCCTACAAAAACATTTGCCATGGGAGGACTACACAGATATCGATCTGTGGGAGACAAGCTGGTAACTGGACTTCACCAAACAATGCGGCCTGCTGGTGGATACAACGGTTTAGCGGCCAATTGACAACTTCAAGCTGTTTTTACCTGAACGTGCCTTTCAGCTTATGAGTGATGGGACAAACACGTAGGTAATAAGTATGTGAAAATGCCTACTGTAGGGGCTCCTGGAACATAAAAAAGAGTGACATTTGTCATAAATAAGTATTTTATGTTGATGTATGCGTGAAACCTTTGCTTTGTGTACTTTTTAGTGTTTTTTGGAAAAATATTCAGCCCTGGGACAAAAGGAAGTATAAATAATTAGCCCTAAAAGAGTTAACTAAGAGTTGGTGGTGAATTGTTTCACAGCTGCCATGTATCTGACCACAACAAAAGGGTGCATGCCTTAGAAAATCACTAAACTCTACACCTACCTGGTTCACAGGTCAGTTCCAACACAGTAGGCCCCACCACCAGGCAGCCTCGCCTCAAACTCAACAGGCAAGCCTACCTACATGCACAGACCCAGAAATGGAGCAAAGGCTTTTAAATATTACAAATTCTCAAAACAGAGAAAAGAAAAATTTGTAAAACCTTTGGCCAAAAAGAAAAAATCAAAAGAAAAGTTATAAAAGACAAAATCTAAAGCAAACAAAGCCAATAGCACAAAACAAAAGCAATACCTTAATCAAAGCAGGGGTCAAAACAGGATATCCAAACAAAAAAGAATCACAGAATCAAGACCAGGAATCCAAAAACAGTAATACTGAAACAGCGGTGAGAACTGGGCTCTACATACAGGAAACAGGGCAGATAATGATAACAAATAAAAACGAATATATACTGTAACCAGTAGGAGATGCCACCAGTCAGGGGATCAAATAATGGATTTTTAATCGTCCAATCATCCTATACAATAAAGTACAGCCAATTACCATACAAATTCAATGAAACTCTTTCTCCTTTTGCATACAGTTGAGTGTCACTCACTGCATTCCAACTCTGCCCCTATGAGGAATGGCATCGGGCTCCTTTTAAACTGGACCTGTAACAGCTTCTGATGACCTGGCATGACTTGTGGGGGGCACTTCCGGATTGTTTGAGAACCAGGGCATACACATCGAGGAAAAATTCTCGACTCATTAGAGCAGATTAAGTGGCAGAAGGAAAGGGCAGATGACAGATGAGACACTCGCATTTTACAGAGCATTGACAAGATGGTCAACATTTTACTTTAAACCTTTAAACAAATATACCCGAGCAACTCCATTTACTTTGAATAGTATTACATAAATATAACAAAGACTAAACAAAAACTAAATCCGAACTAAGAACAAAATGTGAAAAGTGATATTTGAAAAACAGCAAAAAGAACTGGTAAACAAGCTGTAACCCTGGCTGAAACATAAGAGCAGCACGCAATTACCTTAATCCGTCCTCAAGATCAAATTGCCCTTTTACCGTTGCACACACAGCATCTTAAGTATATGTGTGTTTTGTGAAAGGTGGCTGGCTGTTCCTCATGATGCTGGTCAGATGTAAGAGGTGACTTAAAGAAGTGGTGAGGCAGCCTTCTGCTGTTATGCACCTAAAATCTGGAATAGCTTACCGAAAGAAATTTGCCAGGCTAATACGGCGGAGCACTTTAAAAAACTGCTAAAGAGTCATTACTTTAAAATGGCTTTCTGATTGTTTCATTTAGTGTAACCCTGATACTCTGGATATGCACTTAATTATCATTTTTTGTGCCTCGGAAATCCGTACTAACCCTTACTTTCTCTGCTGTACTTTTTCCGGTTTTCTGTGGTTGTGATCTGCGTCACCACCCCCCAATCAAAGCACCGTGATGTCCCTCCATTAATGGACTAAAGACCAGAAGTCCACCTGTCCTTCATCATCCAATTCTTCCACGTGAAGCCTGAAAACCATGAGGACTGATTTAGATCATTTATGTTAGGTAGAATGCCCAGTGGAGGCTGGGTGGTCTCGTGGCCTTAGAACCCCTGCAGATTTTGTTTTTTGTTCTCCAGCCGTCTGGAGTTGTTTTTTTTCTGTCCTCCTGGCCATCAGACCTTATTTTTATTCCATGTTAATTAGTATTGCCTAATTTTATTTTTATGTTTTGTCTTTTTTTCGCTTTCTTCATCTTGTAAAGCACTTTGAGCTGTATCATTTGAATGAAAACGTGCTATAGAAATAAATGTTGTTGTTGTTAACGTGGCTTTGTTTGCAATTTCTCTTCTTCTGACAGACATATTGTAAGTGATAGTATCCCCCCTTACTAAAATGTAGTTAATTAATTGTTACACACACACTATGGGTCAAAAGTTTTAAACATCTCAGTTTTTAAGTTTTTCTTCAAATTTAATCAGCTGAGATGGTGATAGTGAAAAGGTATACAGTAAACTGTCAGAGGTTAAAATGTAAAGTTTAGGTTAACAAAAACTAAAAAAAAGGGAAATTTCATTTTTTTTTTTTTTAATTTTATTTGAAGAAAACAGCATTCCATACAATCTAGTCCAACTTATACAACAAAGAAGATAACATTATCTATGTTCAAAATGAACATAAACTAGAATTCAACCACTGCCCAAGAGAAAGAGAGGAGAGCCAACAGCATGAGCAAATCTTTAAAAACAACAAACAGGGGAGAATGTCCTTTTCTCTGATAGAAATGCTTATTCTAAAATGTTATTAATTAGATCTTGTCATATCTTTAAAAAAAGTTTTGAACAGATCCTCTAAGCAATAAAATTTTTTTTTTCCAGTTTCAAATAGTATAGAACATCAGTTACCCACTGACTTATAACAGGCGGGCTGGGATTCTTCCAGTTGAGCCAGTTAAGTCTGCATGCCAGTCAGTGTGGTAAAGGCAATTACAATCAATTTCTCCTTTTCTAATTTAAGACCATCTTTTTGTTAGTGGATTAGGAGGGATTGTGACACCAAGGCTGTCTGATAGGCATTCAAACATTTTTGTCCAGAATGATGTTAATTTGGTGCCTGCCCAAAAAATGTGGGCCAATGAGGCTGGAGCTCGATTGCAGTGTTCACAGGTTGAATGATGCCCTGGAAACATTTTGGACAATTTTAAATGAGGTAAATGTGCTTGAGAAAAGTTTTTAAGTTGAATGATTGAATGTTTTGTGCATTTGGAGCTCCAGTGTATTCTGTGCATGGCTGCCTTCCACTCCTTTTGTGAAATATTAAGTGAAAGAGCCATTCCCCATTACTCCGTACACCAGCGGGGCAGTAACAAGTAACAAAAAAGGGGGCGCGAATGTTGCCATATGTGGCGTAATTTTGCTATTCGTAGGAAAAATTTTGACTTGTAGCAGTGTATCGGCAGTAAAAAATATAAAAATAAATTTTATTAGGGCTTCAAAAAAATGTTAGGGGGCGCTATTAAAACTGTTATGAAAACTCGGGTTACAAAAACTTAAAGGTTGAGAAATGCTGCCCTACACTGAAAAAATGGTATGTCAGATTAAAATAAAAATATATATATATACATCAGTTGCACATGATAAAATTGTTTTTATCAAAAATAATTTGATTATGCTTAATGCATTAAAGAAATATATCCTGAAACAACATATTTTTATATAAAACAAATTAAACTTTTTAATTCTCTGTTAATTTCATTATATTAATGTTAAATGAACATGTCAATAAAGCATAATATTTTAACAAATGATTTATAAACTTTTTAAAAAATGCACCTCACCGAGTTACTTAGCTATAACCTTTTTATATAGATAGATAGGTAGATACTTTATTAATCCCAAGGGGAAATTCACATACTCCAGCAGCAGCATACTGATACAAAAAAACAATATTAAATTAAAGAGTGATAACAATGCAGGTATTTTTAGGCTGTCAGTTATACTTGTTCCAGTATCATTTTATAGTTCATGTTCAAAGTTATTATTAATAAGAAATAAACAGGTTTGCTATACAAACACTAGTTTTATTTAGTAAAAACAATCCAAACCACCAAAAATGCAAAAGATTAGCATTCAAAAGCTGAAATTTACAACAGCTGTACAAGAACACTGCTTCTTTGGCTGTG
Source organism: Erpetoichthys calabaricus (assembly GCF_900747795.2). NCBI lineage: Eukaryota > Metazoa > Chordata > Cladistia > Polypteriformes > Polypteridae > Erpetoichthys > Erpetoichthys calabaricus. The sequence goes on along the minus strand of NC_041396.2, from coordinate 272,491,088 downwards.
CCAGAATGCCATGACCAATGTAAAACTAAATAAGAACACAAAATGCACCTTGGATAGACTGTTATATTATAAAATACATTTATTTATATTTATGCAATTGTATATATTATAGAATAAATGTTATATATTAGTAAAATATAAAGTGCAAAAATTGCTGCTTGGCACCTTCTTTCACTATATATATATATATATATATATATATATATATATATATATATATATATATATATATATTTATTTTCAAACGAGCAAATTTGACAACTGAATTATATTGTATTCGGGTGTATTATTTATTTGACTGTATTAATAGTATTTATCTAGTTGAGCAATGTTATGATATTACTAATGAAGAGCAATACTGAGAGTTGTTGACCCGTAACAAGAGTCAGAACTTTTTGTTTTTTTTAAGTATATAAACGTACCCGTACTAAGCGAGTAAATCTAGACAACTTAAAAGTACATTTATTGACTTGTGACAGTAGTCAGTGAGCATAGTTTGATAAAACATTAAAAGAGAATAGAAGGAAAAACGCAAAAAGGAGTAACGTTAGTCTGTGTGATTAAGTGTTTTAAATGAATATCTGAATATTTCTCGTGTGTGTGTTTTTTTTTCAACTTTTATTTCACTAACCTTTTACTCTTAACTGGCGATAATAAATCAAACCCACAACCTGTTGCTTCTTTGAAAGTCGCAGGACTTTACCACCAAGTTTGAGTAGTGAGAAAAGCGCTATATAAATGCAAAGAATTATTATTATTATTTTATTATCATTATCCAACCTCCGCTGTCGATGAATCCGCTTGGTGCGTATTAATTTCCGGTCAGGAATAAATAGAACTATTTTGACTTCTACCTAAATGACTGAAATTAGTATATTAGATAGATAGATAGATAGATAGATAGATAGATACTTTATTAATCCCAAGGGGAAATTCACAAAATATACACCCCAAAAGATTCACTATATTAAACATGATCGAGTTATGTTCAAAAGTGGAACATTATATTACATGTATTGTTTAAGTAATTAGATTTTTGTAAATGTAACAACCTGTCATTTCCTGCTTTTCAGTGTAGGATCTTTTTTATAGGAAAAGACTTTAAAATGTTTTTGTACATTATTGAGGTGCTTTCTGAGTCTTGAAGACTGATCAGCATTGCCTCTGGTGTAGAAATGGATAGGAGGTGAGGAAAAGTGGACACATTCCTTTTAGCAAAGTATCTGACTTGAAAGTAGTGGAGAAACTGTGTTGATGGGAAGTTAAATTTGAAGTGTAATTGTTCATAACATACAAAAACATTATCTATACGCAATTCTCTAAGTGTTTTAATCCCAGACGTTTTCCAAACATTAAATACTGTGTAGGTTAGAGAGGGTAGAAAAAGGTGGTTATCATGTGGAGGTGCAGCAAATAAAAGCTTCTCTGTCTTAAAGTGTTTCCTACATTGGTTCCATTTTATGAGTGATTGTTGGACAACTGGATTACTAGTACATATTTACTGGGGCACAAATCAAGGTACAGTGTCATGGACGGAGCCGGGACTCCCCTTCACTGGGAGGACCAAGGGAGCAAGCCTGGTCAGGACAGTACCTCCCCCAGAATGCTAGATGGTAGCCCCCTTAGGTTCCAACTGTGCCTTGGACTCCCGCAAGGCTTCATGGGAGATGGAGTTCTCTACAGCCCTGTTGGGATCTGGGGGCACCGCCAGGGGGTACTACAGCTGCTGCTGAGCCCATATGGGCAGTTCTTTCACCACACCCGGATGCGCTGCCAGAAGTAGGTCATCTGGAATACTTCTGGGTAACATATAAAAGGAGCCAGCAGACACTACTCTGGGAGCCAGAATCGGGAGGAGGGAGATGAAGCTTGCTGAGGAGGAGTAGAGGATAAACCGAGAAACAAGAAGAGAGTATTTTGTGGTATTGAGCTTTTGAGACTGTGTTGTGTAATTGTGGGAACGGGGAAGATTTTGTGAAGAAGTGAAGAAACAAAATAAAACCATTTGTGTTTTATAAGTGTGTCGAGTTGGGTGGCTGGCATGCCCCTTACAGGTGTCACAACAGCAAGATTTTATTTCCATTGCAAACCAGGCCTGTGTACATTTGTTTCAATGTCAAGGTCTTCATAGTCTGTATATTTTCCTCCCAGTAATAAAACTGAAAGCTAGGTAGTGCCATGCCACCTTCTGCTTTAGGTCATTGTAGAGTCGCTCTTTGAATGAGTGGACATCTCAAATTCCAGACCTATTAGGTGTTCCCTGAAAAAGGAATATTTGTAATATTCTGAAATTTCCTTTATTCCATTTTTTGCTAACCTAACATTAAATTTAAACCTCTGTCAGGTTTTTCACCTTTTCACCATTTTAGGTCATTCATTGCATTTCCACTGATTACATTTGAAGAAAAACTGGAAAGACTAAGGTGTTCTAAAATTTGTAACTGGTAGCTCTAATGGGCTCCCCTGATTACCGCCCACTGTGTGTTTCTTGGTGTGCCTTATTTATGTCCTGGTTAGCATTTGGCCTTTTGGCTAAACCACCGGCTTTGCTTCAGTTGAGTTTCTGGGCTGTCTCTGAGTTTAAGAAGGAACTTTCTTTTTTGATTTGTTCTTGGTGGATTGGTTTTAATCCCCCAGTTTTCATTTTTTATAGCAAAAATGTAATTGTTTTAGGCCAATAACTTGTAAAAACTATTTTTTTAATCATTGTAATCTTTGTAATTACTCTCTAATACCTTGGTTTGCATTAAAGAGTAATTATTTCTTTTGGGTTGGTAAATCCAATTATTGAAATAATAAACAGCTACAGGATTATGCTACCCTATTAAGATCTCGCTAGATTTAGAAAGTTTTCAGACCCCTTCACTTTCCACACACTTTATTATTGCCGATTGTGCCCATCAATCTATATTCAATAACCCAAAAATGAGAATGTGGAAACATGTTTTCATAAACTTTTCCAAAATTAATTAAATGTTAAAAACTGAAATCTCTCATTCATATAAGTTTTCAGACCCCCAATGCAGTACTTTGTTGAAGCCCCATAGGCAGCAATTCCAGCTTCCAGACTTCTTGTGTAAGTCTCTACAGGCTTTGCATCCCTGGATTTGGGCAGTTTCTCCCATTCTCCCTGGCAGATCTTCTCAAATTCTGTTAGATTAGACAGTAAGCATCTGTAAACAGCCATCGTCAGGTCTCTCCTGAGATGTTCAATGGGGTTTAATTCTGGCATTGGCTGGATCAATTAAGGATAGTCAGTGATCTATCTCAAAGCCATTCCAGTGTTGTTATAGCTGTATGCTGCTGGTCATTGTCGTGCTGAAAGGTGAAGTGTTATCCCAGTCTAAGGTCACATGCACTCTGGAGCAGGTTTTCTTCATGGACCTGTTTGTATTTGGCTGCATTCACCTTTTGTTCAATTCTGACAAGTCTTGCTGTCCCTGTGACTGAGAAGCACCACCATAGCATGAGGCTGCCACCACCATGCCTCACCACTGGTGCAGTATTAGGCAACTAATGATCAGGGTCTGGTCTTTGCCAGATGTAGTGCTTAGAGTTGTGCTCAGAGAGTTCAATGTTTGCCTCATCAGACCATCATTTTTTCATATGCCTTTTACTCAAGAGTGGCTTCCATTTAGCAGCCATAAATGTTTGATTGATAGGACACTGCTGAGTCAAAGTTGGGGGGGCTGTCAAAAATCTGGGCCTGTTAAAAGTCATTGAACCATTCCTTGTGTGACGTTTGGGCTATACAAGGGATAGGGACATTTTTGTTGTTGTTGCTGCTGAGATAGTCGTACTTCTGGCAGGTCCTCCCATCTCTGTTAGAAAGAGCACTGGGTTCTAGCTCACCTTCCTGACCATGGCAATTCTTGCCTGTTTACTCAGTTTGGCTGCACGACCAAATCTAGAAAGAGTCCTGGTGGATTCAGACTTTTCCTGTTTCACAGTTATTGAGGCTACCATGCACCTGTGAACACTCCAAGCTTTAATACCCTTGCATTTCCACAGTTTGAGGTCTATAGAGAGTTCCTTGGACTTCATGGCTTGATTTCTGCATTGACTTGCAGTGTGAATTGTGGACTCATATGCACAGGCAAGTGCCTCTCTAAATGATGTCCAGTCGAGGACTCCATTCAAGTTCTGGAGACATCTCAAGGAAAATTAAAGCAAACAGGAAGCACCTGACCATGGTTTGTAGTGTCACTGCAAAGGGTCTCAAAACTTGTTTGAATGAGAGGCTTCAGTTTTTGATTTTTAATAAATTTGCAAACCTTTCTTAAAACATGCTTTAATTTTGTCATTATGTGTTTTTGAGTGTAGATTGGCAAAAATGACAAATTTCTCTATTTAAAATTACATTTACAGCATAATAAAGTGTGTACAAAGTGCATACCTTCTGAATCCACTGTATTAGATTTCTTCACTTTCTTATTACTTTTTAATTCAACTCTCTTTGAATAATTTGTTAACAGCATTGAGTGAAACAGCCCAATTTCAATTTCAATTTCAATACAGTTTTAAAAAACTGATGCTAAAAATTGTTTTGCAGGTGATTTTTGGAATTTCAAACTGCAAAATGAATTTTTAAGAATTTCTGGGGAGTATTAAAGTTTTCTTTAAGGTGGAAAAAAAGGAATATTGCTTCCGAAAGCGTTGTTCACAGTTCCATATGTACCTCTGTTCTTTTCTACAGCTGCACAATGGAGGTAATCAGCTGCACAGGAGCAAAATTCAGTTTTGTTTCTGTCCACTCTTTCAAACTACCTGGAGGAGCACACTGTGTTTTGTTTTTTTAATATGACAAGCTTCATATTTTCTACACAGACACACCAAAATGCACCATCATGCTAAACTGAGCAGGGGAAAGCCTTTGTCTCCTCCCCACACCACCCTCCTCTTACCCCATTGGGCTAGCTGTTACCTAGCAACCTCCCTTTCTATTCTTTGATCCCTGCAGATGAGGGTGACGTCATTCACGCTCCTAGATTGTTTTCTGTCTCTGATGCATCTTTAGGACTGCAATTGCCAAAACAACCGAAATAAAGCTGAAGGCTCAACAAAATGCCTGCATGAGACAGGAAATGACTCCCGTGATTTTGTTTTTTTGGAAATCTGAAATAAATTGTCCTCTCAATTGTTTGTCTGCTACTTGTTAGGACAAATATGACCAACATTCAAGGTCTTAGTAGGGAGGTCTGGTTATTAGTTATAATAAAAAGTCACATTTCTAAGATAATAATGCTGAGCAGTTTTTTAAAATTGTGCACCCACCCTTTTGGAGAGACCTTGAACCAACTGAACATATCCTTGTGGACTTCACTCCATATCCTGGTTGCTTTTCTGTTGATACTTTAGCTTTTCTCACACACGTGAAAGACACATACTTGAGGGTAACTGGTGACTCTAAGGGTGTGTGTGTGCAGATTTATATATGAGTTACACTCAATGTGACCTGGAAGCAGGAGGCCGTGAAGTGCAGCCACATTACAGTTTGCAGGTTCTTCTCTTTTCAGGTTCTGCCAAGTGGTAAAATGCAGGAGCTGTGAGTACAAAATCATCTGCTTTTTCCACTACTACTAGTGAAGAGATTTAGGCAGTGGAGCCTCTATTCTTGAGGTAAAGGGGTCCTGTAAAACAGGGTGAGTTTGTCACTGGAACATCTCTCTTTTTCTCCTTCTCCTCTCGCCAAAAAACATTGTGATTGACCAGAGTTTTAGGTTTATGTTTTTCCTGTGTCACACACTTGTGATTGGGAGACAGCTAAAGGGCCTGAATAATAGTAATTCCACGCCAGACCAGGGGATGGCAAGGTGCACTGACATTCTTTCTCAATCCCTTGCAGACCATCCACAGGAAATCCCACACATTTCCAGCGCCCCGATGATGTCACTTCCAGTTCTGGGCCCTCTGATGACGTCACTTAAGGTTCCGGGCCCATTGATGATGTCAATTCTGGTTCCAGGCACTTGATGGTGATGCAAATAAAGCTGCAATTTTTGGCAACCAGCATCAGTTCTGTTTTGGACTCTGACTTGTGAACATCTCATAACTATTTACATATTTGCAGCCAGGGCATATTATATGGGTGGCTGCCCCAAACCTTTTTTTCATGTCTCCTTGTTGTTTTTGTGACACCTGGACTACATTAAAATGGCTTTTCTTGAACAATAATAGATGGACTGGGCAGACGTGGATGCTGGGAGCAGTTTGTACCGATGCTTAAGCTGGTAAGATTCTAATAAGTGCTGTTGATCTAAAGTGGAAGCAAAGAGAGAAAACAATAAAGAAATAATCTGAGAAGTGAGCGACCAACACTATTTTCCTACTAGACCAGAATAAGTACAGAAGCACTCCAATGGAAGCAAATTTTATGTTAAATGAGAAATGTTATTATACTGTAAATAATAAAATGTACAAAACAAACAAGCCCCCAGTATACATAATATTGTGCTGTAGTGTCCCCCCCAAACGAATCGTAAAACAACACACTCAACAAAATAAACCTCTAATATAAAAATTGTAAGAAAATAATTAATGAAAACAAGAGTCCTCTAAGCATCCACAGTTATCAATGATCCTTTAAATCTGTTCTTGTGCAGGATACACCAAGCCGTACTTCAAGTCCTCAAATTCTTGTCAGACTTTGTCCCTTATGCTGGTCTGTCAAGTCACACAAAGAAGAAAAAGAAAATGATTCTTCCTACAATTAACCCGGGTTCACCTTACTTCCTTCAGTGGGTAGTGTAGCTTTACTTCTGACTTCTCCTTCCGACCTACCGCTGTCTGCCTTTCTTCCCCTGCCACAACTTTTTAAATATGGTCAGCTCCTCCCCTTACAGTTTATTGGGCCCTTCTGAGTCAGGTGCTCCCTTCCACGTGAACCATTGACTGGCATTACAAATCCAGCCATTCCATTATTTGCAGAACTAAGGAGAGGTACAAACTGCCATTGACACTCCACTCATACACACGACAACTGTTACAAGTTCATTCCCCTACATGACAGGTGGCAATGTTCCTCTGGGTTGAACCCATTTAGTTCACCATCAGACTTAAAGTCAAGCTTTGATGTCTTAAATCATGGACTTGCCGCAGTTATTCACAAAAATAGATGCAAATTCCTTGTAGGAGAAAAAATCTGTCCTGATTTAAATTTCTAAAGTAAACTGAGTTTTTCAAAAGTTATGAAAGTTATTACATCTTGCCCGAAGAAGGGGCCCGAGTTGTCTCGAAAGCTTGCATATTGTAATCTTTTTAGTTAGCCAATAAACAATGTCATTTTGCTGGACTTCTCACTACATTCATAATGGCTAACAGGGTACAACACCCTAGTACTCAAAAGTAATGAAAGAATTTGAACTTGTGTGCCTTCAGTTATACAGTCCCTGATTTGCAATGTCAGATTCTTGCTTGCAAGCTGATTGGATGGAGATGAATGGCTGTCACCCAATTACTTCTTTGATATAACTTGAGGAACAATAGAAACCCAGTTATCTCAGGTTCGCCAGGCCGTTTCTGTCTTTGCTGGGCTGCTGAGTTGGCTCTTGGAGATCATTCCAGGACAACGGCCTTGTATGAAGTTAGGCTGCTGGAAATTCAGGTCAGGTTTGACTTGTGTAAGGCCCCAGTTATCAAGCTTAATGGGAAAACCAGGGATGAAGCTCAGCTCTCCAGCTTTCAGTTCTTTATAATGAGCCACTTTTTAGAATGTTTGCTCATAGTCCCTGTGTGTGAATGGCAGCAGGGAGTGACTGGAGGTTTAAGGATCCCTGGAGGCCTGCTGTTGTTTTGAGACTTTTGTCTTCCATTGTTTCTATGGTTAAGCCCACTTGCTTAGCACATACATTTTAAAACTGGAATCACTTTAAGACATCTATAATGAGGTGAATTCATCTTTCTTAATTAAATTAAAACATAAGAACAACTTGGACAAGAAGTCAGTTCCTATTTTGCCAACTTCATAAACTAAAATATCATCAAGTCAACATTTGAAGGTCCCTAAAGTCCTACTGCCTACCACACTACTTGGTAACATTTCCCTCTATCTATGATTCTGTATGTGAAGAAAAAATATATTTAAGGTTTATGTTAAATTTAACATTTACAAGTTTACATATGTGTGTTTGTATTTTTGTTGATGAACTTTGAAAAAATGAAGATGTAATAAAATATTAATAGTAAATAAAAAATAGTAAAATTATGTAAGGCCTCAAAAAAGACCAATAAATCAAGCCATGGTTTGCCATAGCCTGCCTAGAAATTGGCCTCACCTCAGGCAGCCTGACCCCAAACTCAGCTGGCCTGCTTCATCCTACACTGACTTAAAAGGGGATTGGGCTTCAGTACACTATTTCCTCAAAATATCTGAAAGTCCCTCATGGGAAAGAAAAAAACATAAAAACTATTTGGTTTTAGAAACATACCCTTAAATGAATCTTTATAAATGATATCTATTGAAATTAATTAAAAAAGAACAAAGCTAATGAAAGGGCTACAAATAAGTTGCCTTAAAAGGCAATCCAAGACAACTGAGCAAGGGAACAAACCCTAACTGTAGCATAACAAACTCATTTTCAAGTAACACTCTTTAAACTGAAAAGGTTCAACTCCTTCAACCTCTCCGTACAGCTCATACCTCATAGTCCTGGAATCAGCTCATTCACGCTCTTCTGGACTTTCTCTGATGCTGTTATGTCTTTTTTTAATATGGAGGCCACCCATTCTCAGGATAAGGGCTTATAAGTGCATTAATCATCTTAAATATAACCCCTTTATTTGTACTCAACACAGCGTGGGTTCTAAATTGTATTATTATTATTATTATAACCCAGCATTCTGTTTGTCTTTTTAATGTATTTGGTAGCACTGTCTGGACTGGAACAATGATCGGACCACAATAACTCTTTAGTGCTTCTTATAAGGTATACTTTATAAATGGATACTGCACAACCATGTTGTGTCTTTCTATTACACTTTTATTATCTGTTTACATTTATTTTTACTGACTACGCAGGGAGCCTGCAGCTTAAAATAAGAAGAATCACTGGGCGAATCATAACTGTAATAGCAAAGCAAGGTAACAATCAGGAAGAGGGGAATTAATTAAACAAGGCCAGGACAGGAGACAAAATCATAGATTTTATGTGAGAGAGACAATAACCAGAATAGCAGACATAGCCTAAGACAAAACTAAGTTTTTTTTGTTATTGTTGTTTGTTTTTGTTTATCCACCAACCTGCACAGTCAGAAAGTGTATGATGCTGACCTTTTTAGTGTAATGGTAATGATGTCACAAGAAGAAGTCAGCATCACAAATGGCAAACAATGTCAGCGCCCATAATAAAAACAAAATTGCTCTGTGCGAAGATGTATTTAAAAATGTTCAAAACCTAGAAATTACATGACCATTAAATCCCTTGACTTCTAAGCCCCCCATAACGATATCTCAGGTCAGGTCAGGGGCCTCATGTATATATGGTGCGTACACACAAAAATGTTGCGTTCTCCCATTTCCACGCTCAAATCACGATGTATAAAACCTAAACTTGGTGTAAAGCCATGCACATTTTCACACCATTTCAATCCCTGGCGTACTCAAGTTCTCTGCTCGGTTTTAAAATTCTGCTTATGGTTTATAAAGCTTTAAATAATCTCGCCCCGTCTTATATATCGGAATGTCTGACACCTTATATTCCAAATCGCAACCTCAGATCCTCAACTGAGTGTCTCCTTAGAATTCCAAGAGCAAAACTTAAAAGAAGTGGTGAGGCGGCCTTCTGCTGTTATGCACCTAAAATCTGGAATAGCCTGCCAGTAGGAATTCACCAGGCTAATACAGTGGAGCACTTTAAAAAACTACTGAAAACACATTACTTTAACATGGCCTTCTCATAACTTCACTGTAATTTAATCCTGACACTCTGTATATCCAATTCATTATAATAACTATTCATTCAAAATTTGTACTAACCCCTACTCTCTCTTCTGTTTCCTTTTCCGGTGTCCTATTGGTGGTGGCTTGTGCCACCACCATCTACCCAAAGCACCATGATGTTCCAACAATGATGGATGGATTAAAAGCCAGAAGTCTGTATAACCATCAGCATAAAGTGACTCCGTGAGAACCCTAACTACAAAGAGGACTATTTCATTTATGTTAGGTAGAATGCCCAAAGGGGACTGGGCGGTCTCGTGGCCTGGAACCCCTACAGATTTTATTTTTTTCTCCAGCCTTCTGGAGTTTTTTTTTGTTTTTTCTGTCCACCCTGGCCATCGGACCTTACTCCTTTTTATGTTAACTAAGGTTGTCTTATTTTAATTTCTTATTTGTCTTTTATTCTTCTTTTCTTCATTATGTAAAGCACTTTGAGCTACTTTTTGTATGAAAATGTGCTATATAAATAAATGTTGTTGTTGTTGTTGTTGTTGTAAACTGGCGGCACCCAGCGTCAAAGCAGTGCTTTGGTGTGGTGTGGTTTTCCTTTCTTTTTTAGATCCACATGCCTGACGCGGCTTTTTCAAATACACTGAAATTAACTGCAAATTGTTTATTAGTTTAATGCATCTGATTGTAATTAACCTGTAACAATATAATGGTCCACGGAATGGCCAAACTATTCCAAATACCATAGCTGCTTTAGCTTTGTTCCTCTCAATGCAACACTCAAACTATTTATCCCACTGTATCTGAGTGTGGAATCACAGCTCTACAGCAGCTGATCTGAAAGAGAATTATTGGTATACAGCATTAAGCACACGCTGCCTCAGCCATGCGCACGATTTATTTGAACTGCTCTCATACAACAAACACTTCAGAGCGTTTCCTGTATGGACCTTCGCGGTTCAGAAACAGTTTCATCCCAAGAACTATATGTCAATGTCAATGTCAACTTTATTTATTTATTTAAATTTAAAACAACATAGGAATGCTGTCGCCAAAGTGCTTTACAATAATAGAATTAATGAAAAACATACAATTTACATGAATAACATAAATAGAAATAAAAAAAATTAACATAAATAAAATAAATAATAAATAGAGGTAATGTTTCATAATCATGATGAGGAAACCATCAGTATTACTGAAGGTCACGGAATGCAAGTGAATAGAAATGAGTCTTTAATCTTGTTTTAAACAGTTCAATTGTAGACGACTCCTTTATGTAATGAGGTAAAGAGTTCCACAGGTGAGGTGCAGCAGCTGCAAAAGCCCTGTCCCCCTTAGTTTTACACTTGGTACGAGGGACAACAAGAGACAACTGACCAGAAGATCTAAGCATTCTAGATGGCTAAAGCACACAATTCAGATAAATAGGCAGGAGCAAGCCCATGTAAAGATTTAAAAACTAGCAACAAGATGTTAAAATCAATTCTAAAACTGACAAGCAGCCAGTGTAAAGAAGCTAATATTGGAGAAACAGAATCAGACTTTCTTGCCCCAACCAGAAAGCAAGCAGCAGCATTCTGTACCAACTGTAACCTGCGTATCAGAGATTTGCTAATCCCAGAATGCAGCGAGTTGCAGTAATCAAGGTCAGAAAAGATAAAAGCATGAGTAGCTTTCGCAAGATCCCTAGAAGATAAAAAAAAAGGCTTGATCTTACCAAAAAGACAAAGCTGGAAAAAGCAACTCTTGACTACAGAATTAATCTGTTTCTCAAAAGAGAGGTTACTGTCAAAGATAACACCAAGATTGCGGACTTGAGGTTTGCAAAAGACAGAGAAAGAGCTGAGAAGTCCAAGAGGAATTTGGGCTTTAGCTGATGGACCCACTATAAGCACCTCCATTTTATTTTGATTCAGATCAAGAAAATTATTAGCCATCCAGGATCTTAGTTCAGAAAGACAGTTGCGCAGTTGATTTATTGCAGAGTTGCAGATGGGAATATAAACCTGTGTATCATCAGCATAGCAGTGAAAAGAAATGTTAAATTTTCTAAAAATAGCTCCAATAGGGTGAAGGTATATAGAGAATAAAATAGGACCCAAAATGGATCCCCGAGGAACATCACATTTAAGAGGAGCAGTAGACGAAAAAGAGGAATTTAAAGTCACTGAAAAGTGTCTACCAGTTAGATATGACCTGAACCAGTTAAGAGCAGCCCTTTCAAGCCCAACAAGATGTTTAAGCCGTAACAGCAATATCTCGTGGTCAATAGTGTCAAAGGCAGCAGTCAGGTCGATATCATTGAATACTTTAAGGAGGGCCGTCTCAACACCATGATAACGCCCAAAGTCGGATTGGTAGATCTCAAATAAATTATTGGAGTTAAGGTGATCAACCAATTGATTATACATAATTCTTTCTAATATTTTAGCCAGAAATGGCAATTGGGAAATCGTACTCAAACGCACTCAATCAGTCCATCAAGTGCTTATTAGTACAATCACCTCACTGTAAACTTGTGATACAGTTATAATATTGCACAACCTGAGCCACTTTATAAAGCGGGTATTTACATATGATGACAATATCATTTTAAAGATGAAATGCGGCAAAATATGTTTATTATATTATACAGATAAAATGTTAACTTCATTTAAATAATTTATACTATTAATAATTAAACATGTAAGGACATGGTGTTGCAGAGCTAGGATTGTTCCTGCCTCGCGCTGTATTCTTGCTGGGGCTGGCACAACACTGGAAGGATAAATGGATAGAATAATTAAACATGTACTATGAAGATATTTCAATGTTCCCTTAAAAGTTTTGAAGAATCAGCGTTGTAAACTTATAGATGGTTTGGCATCGAAGGTCGTGCACAGCACAGCAAGCATGAACAATCTCTGGACAGGGCACCAGCTCGTCACTATCACTGTGCCACCGTGTTCCCATGTTTAATAACGTGCTTTAACTCCTATTACCATGAAAATGATATCATGTATACATCTCAGTACAGTGGAACCTCGGTTTGCGAGTATAATTCGTTCCGGTAACGTGCTCGTAGTCCAAAGCACTCGTATATCAAAGTGAATTTCCCCATAAGAAATAATGGAAACTCAGATGATTTGTTCCACAACCCAAAACTATTCATATAAAAATGATTAATACAAAATCTAAAGTAAAAATACATAAAACAAATTAACTTGCACTTTACCTTTGAAAAGAATCATGGCTGGTGTGAGTGAGTTTCTAAACTCTTGTGGGATTGCACCCAACAGGACAACACGCGGAAGAGCATCCCAAAGCAATCGCAGTCTCCCAGCGCTGTAGCAGTTCTCCGTAAAAGCGAATCCGAAAAGATCGCGGACATGCTATAAGTGGCTGCCGTCAATGGGTGATACAAAGAACAAGGAACATTATAAATGTGCAGGGCCCTGCCTGACTGCTGTGTCTGTGTATAAATAACCAAGCTGTTGCTGTTTCAAGCTGAATAAAGCTTGTGTTGCTAAAGTACTGAGACTCAGCTTTGTGTTTTAGGGTGCAAGACGGGGACTCGCACGTCACAGCACACACGCGCACGCGAGCGCACACAGTTACAATGCTAATGCTGTAGTAAACACTATACGCTCGTACGGATGTTGACTATATAAGTGAGGCACGCTGACTCAGACGGAGAATAGGAGACGATTGCCCATAATCCCGCAGTGAGAGAGAGAGAAGAACCATCAGCTCAGTTGTGATCACATGATGCTCAGTAGACAAACTACTCGTACTGCAAGACCTCGCTCGTTTATCAAGTCAAAATTTATTAAAAATTTTTGCTCGTCTTGCAAAACACTTGTAAACCAAGTTACTCGCAAACTGAGGTTCCACTGTATTTTAGTTATTCAGAGAGCTCTAATATCATGAATGTAATAGATTCTGTGTCCTGTTGGAGGAAAAGAAAGCCCGTTTAAGAAGCACGTAGTGATTCACACACATAGAGCACATAGAAGAGCACATACAAAACAAAGCATTTAACGTGCTACTTTAGTTACGATGGTATTTGAGAAATTAGTAAGTTAAACGATTTAAAGATGAAGTTTATGATGTTCTACTTTAATGACAAAATAAACTACATGATTAAAGTGGAAATTTCAAGATTAAAGTTGACATTTCGAGCTTTTTTCTCACTGTGTCCCTATTTTTTTTCTTTTCTCTGTACCCTAATAAGCTTTCATATGACACTCAGATGGTGGGCTATGACTCACCTTTTCACGGCGACTTTGATATGTGACAACTTCTCTTTTTTTCCGGCACTGTACGACTTTCTGAACTTGATCTTTCGAGTTTCTCCGACACTCTATGTCACTCGATCAACTTCCTTTTGTTGTTTATACCACTGTTTAAACCAACAAATAGTACGTTTTTCCTTGCCTCCACTTGGTATTCGCTGAAATTCTTTTATATTACCCCGTGCTTTTGCCATTGCCTTTTCACAGAACGCTGAGCTTAAGGGCTATTTATATTGATTTGCATATGCAAAGAGGCGTAATTCTGGGAGGAATTGGGGTGGGGCAGCAGGTGCGGCACATGCGTTACTTTTCACGCTGACCGGGATTTATGGAGTGGAAGAACGTGGAAGTTGGCATTCACACAGATTTATGCATCTGGATTTTTTTGTGCATACGCACATTTCCGCTTTTGTCCGTACGCCATGTTTTAGGGTGAATTCTACACTCGGCGTTATGCATGAGGCCCCAGGTGAGGTTGGGGAGCATGTACTGCCACATACAGCTCACGATAAAACAGCTCAGGATCCTGTTTGGCAGCCCCTCAGCCAGACACATGGTCCAGTCCCACCCTCTGGAAATGACCATCTATGTGCTGAAGCCAGGTGTTACATTGGTGTCCTCTTGGCCTAGTCCAACCAATCGGATCCTCAACAATGAGCATCCTACAAGCTGAATCACCGTTGGGGAGTCGCGCCACATGGCCGAAGTGTCATAACTGACGCTCTCATGCTATATCATGCTGTTCTGTACTGTATGATACCATACTTTACCATACCCCACCCTACCATACCACATCATACCATACTACAATATACCATCCTGGTGCACCCAACCATAATCCTCCTGGCGCAGTCTGCAGCATTTGCATTGTGGACAGGTGGCATGTAGTGGTGGTCCTGTACAGAAGGTCGGAGGCAGAGTGATAGAGAGGTCAGCTGACGTCTCCAAGATGTGCTCCACTTGCAGTGCTTACAGTCCCTGCATACCTGAGTTCTCTTATTGCTCACAGCATAGAAAGAGCTGCTTCTCAGTGCCTTTGGAATCCAGACATCGCGGGTTCAGGGCTGGTCAACCACAGTACCAAATGTGTGACCTGGGATGGATTGTGGCCGTGATATCCTGAAAAAATATCATAACATACTGTAGCACACAATGTCATGGGTGGCCAGAAACTGTAAAAGCAGCATTGGGCACAAGTAACAGCCCTGGACAGAAGACTATCAGTCCATTTCAGGGCCAATTTACATTGAGCGCACTTGGAACTGCCAATTGGCAACGTGAAAGGAAAACTGGAGTACCCTTAGGAAAACCCACACAGACTGGTGAGAGCGATATTAATTAAAAAATATATACAAATCAACATCTGACTGATTTTCTCAAGCACTCACTTGATAGCGTACAACAAACATTCAATTGTCAAGATGATCCTTCAAGTACTGAAGAAGCAGTTTGGCACAAGCTTCAGACATACAAAGAAGATAAAAGGAGGAAGGGTGGGGAGGGTGGAGAATTTGAACTTTTGGCTACCCTTGGATCTGTCAAGACAGTAAACATCTCCAGAATTTACATTAAATTGAGAAAATTGTTGCAATGGAGCTTAGTATAAGCAGAGGGACTAAAAGAATGACAGACTGGGATGGATCTTTAGTAGACCTGCTGAGGAGGGTGGTCAAGGGGATTATTCATCCTCACAGTAATGACAGCTCTTTGAATCTTTCCATCTACACCTCCCAAAGCTCTAAAGGGGGAAGTGATGGCAGACAAACTTGATTACCTCCATTAGAAACTTCAGTCCTCCTGTATGGCCCCCAGATGATAAAGTAATAAAATCCAAATGTGTCTACATGGGAGGCAGGCACACACAGTGCAATATAAGTATTCAAAATATTATAATAATTTCCATTTTATATAGATACAGTGCATCCAGAAAGTATTCACAGCGCATCACTTTTTCCACATTTTGTTATGTTACAGCCTTATTCCAAAATGGATTAAATTAATTTTTTTCCTCAGAATTCTACACACAACACCCCATAATGATAACATGAAAAAAGTTTACTTGAGGTTTTTGCAAATTTATTAAAAATAATAAAATAGAGAAAGCACATGTACATAAGTATTCACAGCCTTTGCCATGAAGCTCAAAATTGAGCTCAGGTGCATCCTGTTTCCCCTGATCATCCTTGAGATGTTTCTGCAGCTTAATTGGAGTCCACCTGTGGTAAATTCAGTTGACTGGACATGAATTGGAAAGGCACACACCTGTCTATATAAGGTCCCACAGTTGGCAGTTCATGTCAGAGCACAAACCAAGCATGAAGTCAAAGGAATTGTCTGTAGACCTCCGAGACAGGATTGTCTCGAGGCACAAATCTGGGGAAAGGTTACAGAAACATTTCTGTTGCTTTGAAGGTCCCAATGAGCACAGTGGCCTCCATCATCCGTAAATGGGAGAAGTTTGAAACCACCAGGACTCTTCCTAGAGCTGGCCGGCCATCTAAGCTGAGCAATCGGGGGAGAAGGGCCTTAGTCAGGGAGGTGACCAAGAACCTGGTGGTCACTCTGTCAGAGCTCCAGTGGTCCTCTGTGGAGAGAGGAGAACCTTCCAGAAGGACAACCATCTCTGCAGCAATCCACCAATCAGGCCTGTATGGTAGAGTGGCCAGACGGAAGCCACTCCTTAGTAAAAGGCACATGGCAGCCCGCCTGGAGTTTGCCAAAAGGCACCTGAAGAACTCTCAGACCATGAGAAAGAAAATTCTCTGGTCTGATGAGACAAAGATTGAACTCTTCATTGTGAATGCCAGGCGTACGTTTGGAGGAAACCAGGCACCGCTCATCACCAGGCCAATACCATCCCTACAGTGAAGCATGGTGGTGACAGCATCATGCTGTGGGGATGTTTTTCAGCGGCAGGAACTGGGAGACTAGTCAGGATAAAGGGAAAGATGACTGCAGCAATGTACACAGACATCCTGGATGAAAACCTGCTCCAGAACGCTCTTGACCTCAGACTGGGGCGACGGTTCATCTTTCAGCAGGACAACGACCCTAAGCACACAGCCAAGATATCAAAGGAGTGGCTTCAGGACAACTCTGTGAATGTCCTTGAGTGGCCCAGCCAGAGCCCAGACTTGAATCCAATTGAACATCTCTGGAGAGATCTTAAAATGGCTGTGCACCGACGCTTCCCATCCAACCTGATGGAGCTTGAGAGGTGCTGCAAAGAGGAATGGGCGAAACTGGCCAAGGATAGGTGTGCCAAGCTTGTGGCATCATATTCAAAAAGACTTGAGGCTGTAATTGCTGCCAAAGGTGCATCGACAAAGTATTGAGCAAAGGCTGTGAATACTTATGTACATGTGATTTCTCAATTTTTTTATTTTTAATAAATGTGCAAAAATCTCAAGTAAACTTTTTTCACGTTGTCATTATGGGGTGTTGTGTGTAGAATTCTGAGGAAAAAAAACGAATTTAATCCATTTTGGAATAAGGCTGTAACATAACAAAATGTGGAAAAAGTGATGTGCTGTGAATACTTTCCGAATGCACTGTATATATCATGCCATTCTCATAACATTCATATATAAATTCAATGGGCAAATAATTAGAAACAGCTGTCCACCTGTTTATTAATATGATTATCTAATCAGCCTGTCAGGAGGAGCAGCACAATACAGAGAATCATCCAGGCTCAGGCCAGGAGCCTCAGTTAATGTTCATATCAAACACTACAATGGGGATAAAATTGTGACCTCACTAATTTCAACTATGGCATGTTTCTTGGTACCAGACAGGCTGGTTTGAGTATTTCTGCATTTTTTGCTGATCTCCTGGGATTTTCACACACAACAGTCTCTGGAGTTCATTCAGAATGGTGCAAAAACAACGAGTGGCAGTTCTGCAGACAGAAACACATTGTTAATGAGAGAGATCAAAAAGCTAAACTGGTTTCATGAACATGACAATGAGTTCAGTGCTCTTCAGTGAATTTCCCAGCCACCAGATCTGAGTTTAATAGAACACCTTTGGGATGTGGTAGATGACAAATCTGTGATGCAATCATGTCAAGATGGACCAGAATATCAAAGAAAGGTTTCCAACCTCTTGTGGAATCCATACCACAAAAAACTGAGGATGTTTAGATAGCAAAAAGAGACCTTACACATTAATAGTAAAGTGTTTCTAAGAATTTAGTTAGAGTGTACACACCTATCGTCAGTGATGGACCAGCATCCCAACAAAGATAAACCTCATTCCCTTACCTGGTCACGATGCCAGTAGAATGGATAGAATGGGTGACAATTGTGACATTCCCTGTCCTGGCTAGGAGGCAGGCAAGGAGGGTTATGATGGTAGCTGGTACACTGGGACTGGCATCCCCAGCAGCAATCGAGGTAAATCCTTTACCCAGCATAGTGGATGGACAACTGGAATAGAAAGCTAACTGTTAGCTATCCCAGTTGGGAGACCAACGAAACAAATGACAGTGAGAAGCTGCCTGTCATGCTCAGGGCATTGCCACATACAGTTAAGGACAGCATCCCTTGTGGCAAACCCCTGTATGGATGCCCGCAGTGTGGCATGGGAATTGTGATTGCATTGGAACTGTCCTGTTGGATTCTGTGGGGGCAGCCAAAGGGATCCATCAGAAAATGTACCCCCTGTTTCAGGATGGTACTCCCAAGTCAGGTTTAAAATGAATTCATCCTAACTCCACTTTGCCCTGAGAGTCAGAATTAGGAGAAGAGAAGGACAGCACTTACCTGGGAGGAATAATGGAAGAGAAAGAAAAGAAAGGAAAGGAAAGTTTGCACATAGAATTCCTTGTATATGCACTTAACACAACATCACCTGACATTCTCAAACCCACTGTCACACACGTGCACTTGGGAGTCAACCAAAGGGACCAGAAAATGCCAATTCCATGCCAGGCCAGGGGACACTGAACCTCTCTCTTTTCTCTCCGCAGACCAAATACGAGAAATCCTGCCTGTATCCGATTACACCCCAAGGATGTCACTTCCTTTGAACCGCCTATAAAAACCCCTCATCCTCCATACTTGATCAGTTCTGTTTTGGACTCTAACCTGAACACATTGTACGCAAACTTAAGCATTTTACAGCCAGGGAAACTATACGGGTGGCTGCCCCAAACCTTTGTTGTGTGTCCGCCTGGTTATTTCACACCACTTAATCGGATCAAACATCTGGAATGTATATAGCACCTTTCAGAATTAAAATGTCTTCCCCAAGAAGCTTTCCAAGAGGAGATGCATATCACTCTCATTTCCATATACAATTTAGGATAGAGATGTGACCTGCTCAGTGTTACCCAGTGAATCAGAGGTGAGGGTGGAATTGGTAAGAGTCGCTCCAGTGCCCTAACACTACTTAAAGCCACACTCCACAAGAATATATGAGATTCTTATAACACATAACAACATAAGATACTTCTTTTGTGAAATACAGTTTATTCTAACGCAGGACTTGTGTCAGCATAGTTATGTCTGCTAGGGGGCATCTCAGGCATCCAGACCTCAGACACAACTGCACAAACAACTGTCCTGGCTTCATAAGTTTTTATTTTCCTTTCATAGCTTTACAATTAAGTCTTCACTATATGAACAGATACACACAATTCTTTTTCCTTCTTTTGCTGTTTCTGTTCCCCATCCACTCTTCCCATACAAGCTTTTTCCTTCTCCTCCTCTGACTCCAACTCCCCTGGCAGACCTGGGAATATTTTGGCACATCAGCGTTATAGCCAGCAAGCACTTCTGGGTCAGGAAAAACCTTCACCTGATAGGGGACTTGTACCCAAGGACCCCATTGGGGTTACCCCCCCCAGAACTACAGCTACCATGCATCCATCCTTGTGGGTGTTCATATGACAGCCATGCCAGAGGGATGCTGCCACCCAGTGTACTGGGGGTTCACATGATCCCAGGAGGCTGGCTCACTTTGTCCTTCTATTATAATGGCATCCTGGCCATGAAAGAACACTCCACCCATTCTGGCTGGTATGCCAGCCTAAACCTGCCTAATATGCGGAGGGTGAGAGAGATACGTCCATAAGGGCATAACAGAAAACCAGCATATGCAGAGGAAACCCACACAAAATAAACTCGCTTAGCTGGATCAGGATTTGAACCTGAGTCTCTGGACCTATTAGGCAGAATCGTTAACCAGTGTGTGCTTATATATGACACCAAGTAGTGCTCATATAAATCCCCAGTCATCACCCAAGATGCAAACTCAGCTTCTCCACAAGGAGAGCATCTCCATGGGCTCAAGTGAGCAATCAGGCTTCAGACTGTGACGGTGTCTTTCTCACAGTAGGCTTGTGATACTTATGTATTTTATAAATGGATACTGTTCTGTAAAGTACCCTGCAGTGGACTGGCACCATGTCTTAAGATTTTATCTGGCTTATGCTCAAAACTGCCAGACTAGATGCTGGCTCCATGGGTCTAAACTGATCTGTGTATTTTAATTCTGCACTTTTTATCCTGGGTGGCATAGTGGTAGGCTGCTGCCTCATGATAAGGAGACCAGGGTTCACGTCCGGGGTCCTCCCTGTGTGGAGTTTCAACTTGTGGCTCTGTGGGTTTCCAGAGTCCACAGTCCAAAGACATACAAGATGGTTGGATTGGCGATACTAAATTTGCCCAAGTTTGTAGTTGGGGTGTGTGTGTTGTAGACGCTAGAGGCGCTGTTGCCCCGTTGAACCCACCAGACAGACATCCAGGACACACGTTTAAAAGCACCAAGAAGAATCTTTAATAATTTTTCTTCAATAAGTACACAAAGCACCACACACACCACAATTCACAATAATAAATCAATAATCAATAATACAAGTCCTCCATTCCCAGCAGCTCCGTTCCTCTACCACCCAACTCCGGCTTGATCTGCTGGGGTTTCCCATAATCCTTTTATAGTGCATGACCCGGAAGTATTCTGTCTCCAGGTCAAACGCCTTCTTCAGGTGTCCTGGAAGAACTGCGGGTTTCCGTCCTCATGACTCCTAAGTACTTCCGGGATAACGTCACCGTAATAGTCCCCTGGTTCTTGGTGAGCTACCCCTGGTGGCACCCACGGTACCCAACAGAGCTGAAGAACCGGACTTCATGTCCCATGTTGCCCTGCGGGAATCCGGGGAACCATATCCGTCCAGGGGAGCTGCCAACTAGCGTCCCAGGGGATGTATTGCCCTAAAAAGGCTCTTTCTCTTGGTTGAGGGACATCCCGGCCAGACTGAAACGCCGGCCATCCATCACAGTGTGTTCACAGGGTTTGTCCCTGCCTTGTGTCCTATTCTGGCTGGGGTAGGCTCCTGCATTCCCTGCAACCCCGTTAAGGACTAAGAAAGAGTTAGAAAATGACTGACTGACTTTTTATCCTAACTGGTTAAACGTCTGCTGCTTCTCACCCCACCGCTGATCTCCTCTGAGCTGCATGATGGGAAATCAGAAAAGAACAGTGTCTCCTGTTTAGTGCAGAGCACAACTGGGTTGAGCTGACAGGCTGCTAATGACTCTGTTCTTGGGAGTTTGCACATCTACAAAGAGTGAAAAATCTAAAAGAGATCCAAGACAGGAGCCTATTTCCAGCCAGCGGGGTGCCTTTGTTTCCTCTCGCTAATCCCTCTTCGCCTGAGGACAGGTCTTGAAAATTCCTTCCACGCAGGCTGCTGCAGCTGAACCTTAGAGGATGCTTCACATCTGGACCTGCACAACGCCAGTCCTGTAACTTCCAGGTGAAACCTCTCACCCCCTTCTTTTACTTCAGATGCCCGGCATGCCGGATATTTCCATTAATCTGCCAACTGGGGTCTGGCCAACGCTTCTGGGCACGGCAAAAGTACATACGGCAAGCAGCTGCTGGATTTTTAGCGTGATCTCTTAGATGGATAACAATGTGTGCTTGGAGCCAGAGAGCTTTTGATTTATTTACATGAATTCCTTCTATATGCACTTAACACAACATCACATGACATTCTCAAACCCACTTAATCCGATCAAACATTTGTAATGTATATAGCACCTTTCAGAATTAAAACATCTCCCCAAGAAGCTTTCCAAGAGAAGATGCATATTATTATCATTTCCGCATATGATTTAGGTCAGAGATATGACATGCTCAGTGTCACCCAGTGAATCAGAGGTGAAGGTGGAATTGGTAAGAGTTGTTCCAGTGCTCTAACATTGACAATGCTAACACTACTTAAAGCCACACTCCAAATGAATACATGAGATTTTTATAACATATAACAACATAAGATACTTCTGCTAGAAATACAGCAATGGATAGCACTTTAGTATAGCGGCTTTAAGGATGTGTGGTAGTGTTCCTGCTAGTCACTTATTCGTCTGTAACACAAATATCATATCATGTAGCAGAAAGTGTTCTACATGTAAGGAGATGCTACTGGTGCTTCGTATGTCTTGTTAAGGCCAAGAAAAGCATCACTTCAGTAAATGGATAAAAATAGATAGATAGATAGATAGATAGATAGATAGATAGATAGATAGATAGATAGATAGATAGATAGATAGATAGATAGATAGATAGATAGATAGATAGATGTTTGTGAATTGATGAATAAATGCAAAGACAGATAAATCAGTGAGTAAATAAATGGATAGCTGGATGGACTTATTGAAAAATGGGTAGATATATTAGAGCATAGTCAGGTAATTGGAAGGCTGGGCAGATGAATGGACGGGTGGACCAATAGGTATTTATGTGGGTGGATGGAAAGCTAGATGGAAGAATGGATATATGGGGTTGTAAGCAGATGAGAACATCTGAGGCATAAATTTGGCCTTTAACAGTAGCTCTTTAAATAAATAATAAACTAAATGTCCTCAGTGTTGGTGTATCAGAGAGAGGATGTGCGTCATTGTTCATAATGGCACTAAGTTTTGTTTTTACAGCCTCCAAGGCTCCCAGAGTGCATCCCATAACTAAGCCTGCCTTTTTAATCAGCTTCTTGATTCCGTAGGCCTCTCCTGGTGTGATATTACCAGATATTACACACCGAAGACTGACCATCATAGAGTTGTGGAAAATGTGAAGGATGTCACTTCCGACCTTAAAGGAGCACAGTTTCCTAAGGAAGAAGAGGCTGCTCTGCCTTTTCTTATATAGTTCCCCTGTGGTCTGAGTCCAGTCCAACTTGTCATTAATGTGGACCCCCCAAGAACTTGTAGCAATGCACCACCATTTCTACACTCACTTCTTGAATAGTGACTGGTCATAGAGACTGTTTGCTGCGGTGAAAGTCAATAAGCACTTCCCTGGTTTTGCTGGTGTTAACATGCAGACAATTCTCTTTGCACCAAGAAGCAAAGTTCTCCACCTGACTCTTCTCCTCTGTCTCATTCCCTTTATCAATACACCCCATAAGTGCAGAATTATTTAAGAGTTTCTTCAAATGAAAGTCCCAGGTGTTATATTTATAATCAGAGGTGTACAGAGTGAAGAGCAAAGGAGACAGGCCTGCTCCCTGTGGTGCTCCAGTGTTGTTCACATTTGTATCAAAGACACAGTCCTTTAGCTTCACTGACTGTGATCTACCTGACAGATAGCCCATTATCCAGGACACCAAAGGCTCATCCACCTACATATCACTGAGTTTACCCCTTAACAAGGATGGCTGGATGGCATTGAAGGTCCTGTAGAAATCAAATAAACATAATCCTCACAGCGTTGTCAGCTTTCTTCAGGTGAGAATAAGCCTTGTGGAGCAGACAGATAATGACATCCTCCACTCCAATCGGATATCCAAACTGCAGTGGGTCCAAGTGGTCTACCACATGAAAACTCATATAGTCCAGGACCAACCTCTCAAAGTGCCCCTGATATATATTTGTTAGTTGAATCAGTTTCAGCACCAGGCAGTAACTGACCCTCAATGTAATAAAAGTCCATTATAGGACACATCCAAGCCCTTATGGATGGGCTATAGGGTGTAAGCATTCACAACAGCCCTGAGGGACTGCAGAAGATTTTAGAAGATGCCAGATGGCTCACTTCTCTCTGCAGTTCTAAAATTGAAGATATGTGATATCCTCAGTTAACAGTGACAATCACTCTCTGTATGCCCATTGGCACCCATACTCCTATTTACAACCTGTTTAAAAGATCCACCAGAAAGCTTAAGAATTGTCTTGATGACCACTAAAGGACACCTCAGCATTCTTACCAGTACTAAAGTGTGTTTTCTCAATTGGGAGCCAAGCCCTTCTGCAGTGCTTTTCATGCATTTTACAATACATAAACAGCAAAGCTGCCAGGGTTAAATTAATTCAAAAATGTTGATGTAAGCCTTACAACTGTGTATGTGGTGATATTACCAATTCAGAGTCTTTGGCCTGTAGGAGGAAAAATTAATTCTAACTCAAGCAGAGAACATGCAAAGTTTAGGATTCCACGAACTGGAGTCATGAGGCAGCAGCACAAACACCTGAGCTGACCAAATCTTCCATCCATCTATTCATCTAACTACTTGACCTGCAGGGCACAACTACCACACCAACACCCACAGTCCTTCACTCTTAAAAGAAACTTGTGAGCCTGGAGAGAACATGCAACGATCTGAGCCCTGGTCTCTGGAGCCGTGAGCAGGCCGCACAAAGCAATGTGCCATCGCCAATTAACATATTAGAATGGAGGACTCCCACAGCATCTGGAAATGGACTGAAAGCAATAAACACAGACAGCCCAGAGAGGCTAATAGCCAAGAGAACACAAACACCAGATAATGAAGTGTCTGTCACTGACCATGGGGGCAAATGAACCAATCAATCTCTATTTTACTGAGTGCCATTAACAGCAGGAACCATTACAAAGTACTTTACAAAGAAAGAAGAATACAATACCAGCATCAGAGTGAAACTCGTGAAAAGAATAAGAAACTGAAGAACAAGGTGAAGTAATGAGAGAGACTAACAGGGGCCTGAAAAAAAACAGGATGTCAGGAGCAGTGGAAACAGAGAGAGCAACTGAAACCAGAGAAGGGGAAACTGCACCAAACAGTATGAAGAAGTCTAAAGTGAAGACATGCGTCTTCATGCTTGAAATAGCAAGAAAATACCAATCTGTCTATTCATTTGTTCATCTACATATCTAGCCATCTAGCAGCCCATCTCCCTATTTACCTATTCACTTATCCACAAATCTATCTACCATCCACCTGCACACCAATCCAGACATGTTTTCAGCCATCCATCCATCCACCTGTATATTCTTCCATCCAGCCACTTCTCCATTTATTCACCCATCATTTCAAACACCCACCCACCTATGTATCTGTTCATCATGTAACAATCTACATATCCAATCATCCATCAATCCACCTACCTATCCATGTATCTATCAGTCCATCTGCCCATCCATTTACTATATTTATACATCTGTTCTTCCATCCAACCACCTATGAATCCATTCATCCATCCACCTATAAATCTATCCATCTATGAATCCACCTCTCTACTTACCCATCCACTTATATATTTACCATCTGATTACATGTTCACCACTGTGTCCATATTGTCATCCATTGATTAAGGTATCAACCTCTGCATCCACTCAGACAACTGTCTATGTTCTCATCTCTTACAATCCCATATATCCATTCTTCCATCTAGCCTTCCATCCACCCACATAAACACCTATTAGATCCACCCATCCATTCTATCTATCTGTCTGTCTGTTTGTCTGTCTGTCTGTCTGTCTTTCTGTCTATTGTGGGATATGGCCGGCCATTCATCCCAATCAATACCCCCAGGTCACCAGATGGAGCCCTCCCTGCGGTGTGGAGGTGTCCCGAATTACAACAGGGCATCATGGACATTGGAGTTTTCCTGTACAGCCCTGCTGGATAATGTCGGGGCCGCCAGGGGACGCTGCAGGGAGGCCCAGAGACTTCTATTTTACCTATAACTCGGAAGTACGTCTTAGTCACAGCGACAGAGGAAATGACGTGCTTCCGGGATGAGAAAGAAGAGTTTTGATCTGACCCGGAAGTGCTAGGAAGTCACATGGACTGAGGGTTCAGAAGCACTTCTGGGTCGAGAACTATAAAGACTGTGAGAGATCCCAGACGGACAAGCTGAGTCAGGAGGAAGGGTGGCAACACGTCTGGGAGTGGAGGATTATTGATTATTGATTATAATATTGTATATTTATGAGTGGAAGGTGCTTGGTGCACATTATTGTCCTAATAAAAACAATTATTGGACTTTTATCTGGTGTCTGGCGTCTGATCCGAGGGTTCAAGGGAGCGATAGCGCCCCATATCTGTCACACTATCTATCTATGCTTTAAACCCCTTTCCAATCCATTGTGTATTAATCTACCCATCCATATATCTGTTCAACCCCCCACCTATATACCACTCTCCTGCCCAGTCAGTCACCTCTCTATCTGTCCATGGATCCATCCTACCCTCCACCTATCCTACTATCAGTCCGCCTCCATATTCATTCATATTCCCTGTTTCTATTGCATTAGGGCTTTCTAGTCCTGGTCCACATTTTGGTCCTCCAGGGGCTATATACTCTTCATCCATTCCATTTCTTAAGTTGCCGTCACTTCATGTTGCAAAGTGAATGTCTCCTATAATTCGAGGGCTCAGCCCAGCTCATTTTCCCCAGTTTTGCTAATAGCCAGCTGTGCCTCTCTTGTTTCAAACTCCAGTGTAAAGCTCTTCGCATTGCAGGAAAAGCAAAATGCAGGTACATCTCCTGTTTTGTGAAATGTAAAATCTCAAAAAGGATTGCAGCCTGACCGAGCTGGGACTTTGACACGGTCAGCTTCTCACCTCATCTGTTTAATGGCTGTCAGATCTAATCTAATCTGTAAATCTAAAATAATCTGTAAAGTGCATTCCTAGTGTCCTTCCACTCCATGCCAGTCAGCTACGCAGGAGCCAAAAAATACTTTGCCTCCCATTTTTCCTTATGCTTTAATTTAGGAAATGTGGGGCAAAGTCATCAGCTAGTAGCAGCTGCCATAAGTTGTGAAAGTTTGAACACGTGGAAGGACTGAGAAGAGTGTGTGATGGAGTGGTGTGTGTTAGCAAGATAAGAGCTGTACTGCAGAGCTCATCAGATACCACTAATGGCTCACTTAAGATGTCAGTGAGTCAGGTATTTAAAAAATGTGAATAAAGGAGTCATATTTCTTGCATTTAAGATGGCAAGGGGCTTCAAGATTAGAGCTGTGGTCCTCTCCTCAGTCGCTCTACTTTGCTCTCCATTAGGCGAAGGCTGCAGGTACACACTGAAATCAGGGCAGGAGCAGGTCAGAGTGCAATGTGAACTGTGGCCACCAGATAGATAGATAGATAGATAGATAGATAGATAGATAGATAGATAGATAGATAGATAGATAGATAGATAGATAGATAGATAGATAGATAGATAGATAGATAGATAGATAGATAGATAGATACTTTATTAATCCCAAGGGGAAATTCATAGAAAATGAAGAAAATGAAGGCGGTGTGCTGCTCATGGCAGTGACCCTTGACCCACAGAGTGACTCCATGTAGAGAGTTGACAGATTGAGAGGGAGAGCAATACAGAAAGAAGTGAGAGTCGCTGGATTAAGTGTATAAACTGCTCCTCTAAATAGCCATATCAGTAAAGAGAAGTGATAGGTTTCATTGTTTCTTCTTCTTCTTCTTTCGGCTGCTCCCGTTTAAATTTGCGTTTTTTTTTTTTAAACCATCGACTTCTGTTCCTACAGAGTAAAACTAATGAACTGGTGTCAGGTTCAAGAGGCAGGTTGGTGATGGAGCCATGGCCGGGGACAAACTAAATAATTATGACATGGCCTGACAGAGCAAAGTGGCAGATGTCTTTTTTTAAAGCTCTTTGTTGTGTGTGTTCTCAACTTGTATACATCGCGGACAGTACATCATGTGATCCTCCTCTGGACAGACTTGGTCACTTACTGCCTGCTCTCCTTATTAGACCACAGTCTGTATTCCAGTAAGTAAGTTGAAGTGACCAGTAGGACATCTCTGGCCTCCAATCCCCTTATGATTTTTAGAGTGCAGCTGCCTCTCCACTTCTACAGTTCAGGTCTTCCTGAGTCAAAGGTGCATCACTTGGCGCCCGTGGCTGCACAAATCATAAAGAAGAGTCATCTCACTTGCATAACTCCTGGGCGATCTGCATAGCTTTTACTCAAGCCCCAGAGTGGTCAGTGCTTACTTGGGCCATATTAACCCAGCGTCTGGAGACTTCAGTTATTCCTTGTGTTTACTTTGGTCATTAGGGGGCTTCTGTCAGTGGGCCACCACAGAGAATTGTTACAGAGATTCCTGGCTTCTCTTGA
Organism: Erpetoichthys calabaricus; assembly: GCF_900747795.2. Classification (NCBI taxonomy): domain Eukaryota; kingdom Metazoa; phylum Chordata; class Cladistia; order Polypteriformes; family Polypteridae; genus Erpetoichthys; species Erpetoichthys calabaricus. Next base: position 272,462,570 of record NC_041396.2, on the reverse strand, counting down.
GCTGTTTTCCTATTCTGATACCTTATCTCCTCTACAGATTGAGACCCAGGGTGGACCTTTTCTTGTTTATTTATATATTTGTCAGTCAAAGATCAAAATCACCAGAGTGGAATGTTCAGACATTTTGGTTTGAAGTATTTCAGATTGTTCAGTTTGGTTCCAGCCCACGTTATGACTATACATGTCCATGTTATACTGGAGTTGTCCTTTGGTTGTGTTTAACGTTTTTCCAGAAGTTTTCATTTACTGAGAGTTAGGAGGAAGAAGTACATCAGTAAAGTGTATTTGTATTTTTTTTTTTGTGTGTGAAGTTTTGTATTTCTCTATATTCTTGTTCATCATGGCTCCAGAGGGTGGTGATGTTTTGCATTTGTGTTCACACCAGCAGGTAAGAATTTGATTGTACTCTACTGTACTATCTATTTAAAAGACAAATTTGATATATTGGCCAAAGAGTAAAAAAATATCTTTATTATTTTTGGTAGCTTCTTATATCACAATTCAGTAGAAAATGATACAATTCTTTATATTGCTTTTCCTTTTTTCCTGTCTGTTTTATTAGTTGTTTATTTGTGTTGCAGCCTAACACAGCATTTTCTATTGGGTTGCCATGGAGTCACATGTCATTCAGGGGTGTGGTCTAAGGTGTGTGTGACATCACAGTTTTAACAGGCAAACACATTGACACAGTCGGGGTTGAGAAACAAAGTCAAAATGGGCAGAGGATCCGAAATGCAGTGTGCAAGACAAAAATCAAAGGACATAAGTGAGAGCAAGGAAACAAAAAATCAACTTAGCACCGGCGCCTCCTTGGAAAATAAAAATATGATATTGGTGTTTCATATTTAATTTATTTTGTTTTCTCCTCTCGTTTTTTCCTGTCTTTTTCTATTTGGCTATTTGAAGATAAGGATTTGATTTATTAAGTTGTTTCTTGTTTTTATGGAAGATTTTTCTGCTTTTAGTTCATCATTTTGTAGCCACTTTGATTACCTACGTACGGCACGGGTTAGAGTCGTTACAACCTGTATGTGTACGGCCAAAGGTGAAAGGTCACGTCTCTACCCAAGATTTTGGACAACCACCTTGATTCCTGAGACTTTTTTTTAATATGTTTTCTCATCTTTTTGATTTTTGATACTCACTTAATGGCTTTGGTGCCTCATATTTTTTGATCTTCCATTTTCCAATCTTCTCTTGGCTCATGACTACACCTCTTCTCCTCTCCTTATCCTTTTTCCTTTATGTTTTTTTTTTCTGTCTTAGCATGACAAAGAGAATCTATGCTAAACAGAGTGTTCTTTGATTGACACCACTGCAACATCATGCATGTGGCAATGAAGGCATGTAATGCTTCCACCAGCATCCCCCATATAATAATTATAAAATGTCAGTCAAAATCAGCTTTTCAGAATAAGATCAAAAGAAGTAACGGAAACATGATCCAAAGGTACGAAAACCCTAAAATACCCAAAACGTGGAAAAAAGAAATATTATTACATGCGGGACATAGTCATGTGGTTATTACAGCAATCTTTAAACTAGCAAGCTGTGTTCTCAGAATGTTATCGATCAGCCAGGTTTCTGACCCTGGACTCCATTTTCTTTTGCTGAGTTTTAATTTTTTAATTTTTGATATTTTCTGTTTTGACTATTTTGTCTATTTCCATATATTAATACTTTGCTTTGATATTTTAATGTTTTGTAATTTTTGTTTTATATATATATGAATGTTCATTCTATATATTCTATTGTAAGTGTTCCCTGTTTCTTACATATTGAGCCTAAGGGGGTGGGACCCCCTGACACTGAAGCTGCGGGACCCTCTCAATCGCATATAAGGCCTGTGTTACTTCAGAACTTTTGCTGAGGCATTAGTTTCTCTGTAGTTGCTCAGTCCTCCTTCTGTTTTTGGATTTGCATCCGTTCATAGCAGGTGTTTCTTCACATGTGTTTATGGACTTTGGTTGTGTTTTTTAATTAAATTATTGGTTTGTGGACTTGACTTTATTAATATTTATTAATATTTTGTTCATCTTTGGCTGTCCCATGTTTTGTTGGTTGCCCTGCCAGGTGGTGTGGTGTAGTTGTTAAGGCTTTGTACTTCAAACCCTAAGGTTGTGGATTCAGTTCCTGCTAATGGCACTGTGTGGCCGGGAATTACAAATTGGAAAAACAAAAGAAATGTAACTAATTGTATGTCAGCTGTTTACGTCAGCTTAGGTAAAGGTGTGAGCCAAGTCAGTTGTGTTTTAAATATCCCCTCCCTCCTCTGATCATTGTAAAGTTCTTTAAAACTTTTCCCCTTCCATGGTCTGTGTAGGCCGAAAGCCTGATTTTTGAGTTTAGACCAAAGCTTATTTTTGGGTTTTTAGGTTTCTGCAGAGCCTTAAGACTTCAGATTTTGTAGGCTTGGGTTTCGAAAGCCTGACTATTAAGAACACAGAAATTATGTGTACTTTGATCTAAATAAAGCTTGTGACACAAAGATGGTCTCCTTTAGGTCGATTTTGCCTTTGTACTCAGTTATCATTTGGAACTGTTCTTTAACCCTGGCCACTGGTCATTTGCCATCTTATTGTACAGAGCCCACTTAGGCCAGACCACTGTCCCCATTCAACTTTTAAGAGTCTCAATGACTTGTTACCTTAAAATCTTAGAGTCTGCTTTTTAATTTTCCTGACATACTGGATTATGATGCTGTCTGAGTGATTGTGGCCAAGTGTGTTAAGTATGCCTTGCAATAAGCTATTGTCACAGCAATTCATTGTGTCAGGTTTGCATGTTCTCTCTGTCTCTGCGATTACTGGATTACTGTGGAGACAAGCAGCCGATCAGTGAAGTTAATTTGACTCTGAGTGAGTGAGCGTGCCCTGTGGTAGATAGTGCATCCTTGAGTTGCCAATGCACTGTGACGTTTGCATGTTCTCCCTGTGATCAAGAGCATTTCCTCCAGGCTTTGCATTCTCCTTTAAAGACAGGCAGGTGATGAGGCTACAGCATGGGTCCTGCAGTGGTCAGACATCCAGAAGTGCAGGGATAGAAAAGGGACTCAGAAATGGATGGATGTCTCATGTGGGTAATTTTCTCCATATTTCTCATCAAGCAGAAAACATTAATGAAATACAAGAACATATTTTTCTTTACAAAAATGAGTTACTGTGCCAAACATAGAGCAGTCAGATTTAATTAGAATCATATAAATTAAATAACAGCAAATAAACCAGGGTTAGAAAATGAAAGAATGAACTGGTTAAACACAGCGTTTGTGCAGAAATGAAAAGAGAAGCAAATGAAGGATTGATATGCAGCACACTGGGCCGGGCATCTGTCGATGGGCACATTAGCCTTGGAGTTCGTCTATGAAACATCTGGCGAGCCACTAGAAATTCATTGTAACTAAGTTTAAATGGAGAGGCATGCAGGGTATGCAAATCAAACAGTCAGCATGGTGAGTTTTAGAAGCCTAAAGCCTTCTGGGTGCCAACCAGGAGGTTCGGGGTATCAAAATGAACGAGATTTAGCCCAGTAGAGTGCCACACAGGAATAAATACTGGATTTACCTCTCAGTAAAACAGATGTTACAGTTCAGTTCTCTTTAAAATGCACACCAAGTTGCTGATATGCCTCAGTCATGAAGTGTTTTAAAACGCGGACCATAAAGATGGCATTCCCATTATGGCCCACATTCTATGCTTTGGATGGCAGATCAAAAACCATCAAAGAAAATTATATGGATATCGCAGGTGATGTTTGCTTTGCATCATAATGAGGCTGGACCACTAAGGACATGGAGGTCCACCTGTATATCTATTGTAACAAAAAGAGACAAAAAATTATAAATCTTTGGGGCACCTGAAGGCCATCCCAGGTTAGGTCAGGTCAGGTCAGGTTGGGGAGCATATACTGGTACAGCGCATTCTCGCACCCACCACAAGATGAAAGAGCTCGGGATCCTGGTTGGCAACACCCTAGGCACACACGCAATCCAGTCCCACCACCTGGAAATGACCATCTATCTGCCACAGCCAGGTGTTACATGGGCGTCCCCTTGGACAACCCTGTATGTTATAAATAAAATGCGGGTGCTGACATGTCAAAAAGAAAAGAAAATGTCAGATTGACACAAGTCTCCAAAACAGACTGTTCAGAGCTTCTGATATTAGTGGCTCCTGGCAGGAAGATGTGGATCCAGACAGGGAGACACCAGAAGTGACGTCAGAGGTGTCATGGTCATTAATGTTTTAGTCTGCAGAGAGAGGAAGAGAAAATGTATCAGTCGACAGTGATCCCTGGCTTTCTAGTGAGAAATTACAATTATTATTACTGTGCCCTTAAATTGTCCCCCATGCACACGCGTATGACAGGACCCACCCACCCAGACTTAATGCATATAAATGCCTCCAGACAGGACTAAACATCTTTCTTCTTCTGTCCAAGGCACAATTATTGTAAATCTCTAATTCTGGACAAATTGTTTTGCTAATCACTATTACAACAACACCATTTATTTATATAGTACTTTTTCATACAAATGATGTAGCTCAAAGTGCTTTACAGGATGAAGAAAGAAAATTTTATAAGAAAAATAAAAATATAAAAAAAAGATTAGGCAATACTAAGTAAGAAAGAATAAAGTAGGGTTCAATGGTCAGGACAACAGAAAAAACGAACAAAAAACAAACTCCAGGGGCTGGAGAAAAAAAATAAAATCTGCAGGGGTTCCGAGGCCACGGGACCGCCAAGCCCCCTCTAGGCATTCTACCTAACATAAATGACCTCAATCAGTCCTCATGGTTTTCAGGCTTCACGTGGCAGAATTAGATGATGATGGTCATGTGGACGTCTGGCCTTCAATCCATCAGTGTAGGGACTGCACAGTGCTTTGATCAGGTGGTGGTGGTGTAGATCGCTACCACAGAAAACCAGAAAAAGAACAGCAGAGAAAGCAGGAGTTAGTACAGATTGTGGAGCTATGAAAAAAATAATAATTAAATACATATGCAGAATATCAGGATTAAGCTAAAATGAAGCTACGAGAAAGCCATGTTAAAATAATGGGGTTTTAGAAGGTTTTTAAAGTGCTCCACCATATTAGCCTGGTGAATTTCTATCGATAAATTATTCCAGATTTTAGGCGCATAACAGCAGGCCACCTCACCACAACTTACCTCAAAACACCCCATCCTGATGAATCTCAGAGCATTTTTGTCATGACACAGCAACCACAAATAATATACCAAAAGTGGTAACATATTTGATTGCTTCAATAATGGCACTAACAGGAAGAGTGTGGTTGTTTATCCACCCTAAAATCCATAGAAATAATCAGCACCAGTGCGAATTTGAGTCCTCCATAAGGCATGACCTCCCATGTAAGACCATAAGGTGTCATCTCAAGTAGAGTTTTGTTTGGGATGGCTGCAAGGGACCAAATGAATTTACCTTTCATATGAAATCTGCACTTAAACTGGGAGCGGGGTCCTAAGTACACCAAGATAACACCTGGGTGCTATTCACCCTTGACAGTCATCCTAGTACACTTGAGGTTGTCCAGCTTGGTGTCTTCATTCCTGGAAGGACGTGAGGTTTCTTTGAGCTCCATGATGCCTGACTGCAGTTAACACTATTCATAGTTTCAGGGTGTTTGATAGCAGATGGACAGACGGTGGGATCACAAACATGTTAAATGGCTTATTTGGAGTCACCCAGTGAGTTGCAAACAGATATAATTCAAGTATTCATAAAGGGATAACCAAAGACCTCAGCCACCCTGCACAGTCGCCTTTCTCACAGGACCACAGGCACTCATACTAGCCAGTGGCAGCGTCGATGCACAGACTACAGAAAAAGTTATGAGATGAACAAATGAAGTGTTTATTATTGCAATCTGGATAGGAGACCCACCGGGTAAGTTTAAGGTGCTGGTGAGGCAATCATGCGGCGCTTACCTTGTGGTCTGTGTCCTTCTTCTTGTCTGTCAGTGACATGGACACCGCACTGAAAAACGGTGCTTTTGTATGAAACGTAAAACCAAGGTCCTCACAAGATCCCTGGGCATCTTTCGAAGGGAGTCGGGTCTCCCTCAGTGATCTGGCTAAATTGTCAATCATGGACTTGTCCATTCTGCTCCCCTAATCATCCCTTGTACCCTTACAGGCTAAGGATCTCTCTTAGCCCTTCACCACCTAATAGCTAATGTGTGGTGAGCGTACTAAAACAAAATGGCTGCCGTCACATCATCCAGATGGATGCTACACAGTGTTTGTTGTTGAAGTGGATCCCAGCTGTCTATGTAAAGCACTTGGAGTAGTGAGAAAAGTGTTAAATAAATGTACCGTAAGAATGGGTGCTGTCACATCATCCAGATGGATGTCACATATTGGTGGTGGCTGAAGTGGCTCCTCTGCTGCCTATGTAAACTGCTCTGAGAGTCTAGAAAACTGCTATGTAAATGTAACTGTATGTTTCATGTAAGGTCTATGTGCTGTTTCTGTGTGTGTGTGTCTTTTTGCTGGTATTGTATTACTGCCCATTGTAGACCACCAGGGGGTACACCAGCCACCCCAACCCCAACACAGACAGACGTTAGACACAAGTGCAAACACATGCATTTTTTTTCTTTTTTTCCTGTGGGAAACGCCTGCCTCCGTTTCCCACCTGTACAGCGCAGTTCAGGCACAAGCACAGTACCCCAAACACAGTTCTCTTCTTCTTTTTCCATCCATCCATTATCCAATCCGCTATATCCTAACTACAGGGGGTGCGCCGGAGTCAATCCCAGCCAACACAGGGAGCAAGGCAGGAAACAAACCCCAGACAGCGTGCCAGCCCACCACAGTTCTTTATCTTCCTCTCTCTTTCTTTTTATTTGCCTCCACTCCTCCTCCAGCAAACTTTATTCTCTCCCACCCGACTCTGGCACCTGGAGTAACGGCTGCTGGCCCCTTGTATAAGACACCAGGACGTACTCCCGGTGCTCGTTCACCATCTTCCGGCAGCATTTCCGGGTGTGCAAGCCAGGGCTCTGCAGCAGCTGCAGCACCCCCTGGAGGTGCCCATGGAGCCCCAAAGGCTGCACCAAACTCCAACTCCCATGGAGCCCTGTGGGAGTCTGAGGCACCGCTGCAACCCAAGGGGCTGCCGCCGAGAGCTCTGGGAGAGGTGATGCTCTGGATACCCTCCCTCCCCAGGTCCTTCCAGCATAGAGGCGTCCCAGCCGGGCAAGGGCCCCTGCTATACACCACACCATATTCCAAGGAGTAAGAATTTCATGGTGTTCAACACACATGATGATAAACTTTCATTAACATGGCAACCTTGTAACTTATCCACTACTACACCATCCAAAAATAAAATAAATAAAACTTATGCCTCAGCTGGGCCACATTTATCTTGACAAAAAAAATACACCAAACTTGGAGCTACCAAGAGGCGCCCGTTGAATCCGATTATTATTTTGTACTGAAAGAGACCAAAATCAGCAGAGACGAAATAAAGAAAGAGAAAAAAATATGTCAAGCACTTGAAAGGGAACCCAAAAGAATTATGAGAGAACATCTTATGCATCAGAGATAAAGCTCAAGGCGCGCTCAGAAGGTTAAAGCGGACGGTAAAACAAATTTAGGATTCAGGAACAAGAGTACCAGAGAGGATTTAGTGTGGCAGATGACTAAAGGACGATGAGGACTGTGCACATAACTGCAAGAGTCCAGGCTGCAGTGGGGCGCAGGGAGGGTACATTAAGGGCACAAGTACACCCAGGCCAGCAAAAAGGGGGCCCGTCTTGAACAGTGTTGAGAAGGATGTGAGGTTAAACAGTAAAAGTCACATTTGACCCCCAGTTTAAGAAGATGGGCATCTCCCCCATCAATATGAAACAATCAAGATGGGACGTTTCAGTGCTACAAATAATATAACACCGTCATGAGGGTGGCACAACACGCATTCTTGTGTCCCTGTCCAGACTGCATTGTTGAAATAGTAATGGAGGAGAGGTGCAGACTTGCTGATGCTTTTTTATCTTCCATAGCCACAAATCCGCTCCACCACCAGGTGACAGTTGAACTAACGTAGCATTTATTCTTAAAATTGCTTCATCCAATTTAGGGTCATTGGGGTGCCGATCCTGGCAGCTCTTAGCAGTCCATTGCATGGCCCACTAATTCAGTCACATTGGGACAATTTTGAGTCTTTAATCTAGCAAAGTCAGACAAACACAGCCACATTTTTGGGCGTGTGGGATGAAAAACTGGAGTACATGGGGGAAACGTAGAAAGGACATGTACAGTCCATGTAGACAATAACTGAATGTCCGGGCCAAACCTCAGATAATGGATCTGTAAGGTGGCAGCACTGCACACTGAACCATGATGCCACCCACTTCTTGACCTATTTTTGCCACTTCTTAAGTTTTATTCATCTGGGCACTGCACTGCAAGTCATACTGTTCCAGTTCATATGGGCACAATAACGTCAAGACAAATCAAGTGGCTTTATTGTCATATCATTAAAACATAGTAATGGAGCACATAGTGGCACAAAGTGATGATCTACAGGGCCACAGAGCAGCATATACATAAACACAGGGCAAGTGCAAGACAGATAAAGAACTATACTATGATTTAACAGATAAATAAATAATTAATAAGTACTAGGTAAGAGAATAGATAGAAAATCATTTGAAGTAAAGAGTAATAAATAAAGTAAATAATAACAACAACAACAATTAATAATAAAAAACAACAGTAGTAACAAGTGAAAGAAATGTACTGTGTGTCAGAGGGTCGCAATCTGGGTTCCACCCAGGTATGTAGTACCACCGCAGGCAGACAGGGAGCGCTGCTGCTAACTGTATCGTCTTCATTGTCTCCACAGTGCCGAGAAACCATCCAATGAGGACAACTGACTCCACCCCTTCCAGTCCTAGGACCTTAAAAGCCCAGCTGCTCGGAAGGAGGTGTCACTCGCTGACTAGAGAGCAGAGGAGGCGGAGCTCCTGCAATCCCAGAAAAAGAACTTGAAAGAAGCCTTAATAGGCACAGTCCGTCCTTGTTAGAGTGCCAGGGGGCACTCTTTTTCTTTCTACTCGTGCCACAGAGCGCTGTTTAATTTTTGCTCATCAAGTAACTGGAGAAATATCAGTCAGCCTTTCAACCCGTCCTTGCCTCGGATGACCAGAAGTGAATTTGTGAATTTCCTCTTGGGATTAATAAAGTATCTATCTATCTATCAGAACTGTGGATAATAAGCTACTAGGAGCAGATTTGAAGGCAGGAGAGCAGCACAAAGTTCAGAGCCATTAAGCCAAACACAAGCCATGGTTTCCATGTTAAGCACAAATTCCGATTTGCATTTATTAGAATTTTTAATTCTGTTTTCTTTCGTTCTGTATAGCTCTTTTCTCTGAGTGCAGGTTCATAGTTCTCTGACAAGTTCACACTTACATCCATCCATCCATTTTCCAACCCGCTGAATCCGAACACAGGGTCATGGGGGTCTGCTGGAGCCAATCCCAGCCAACACAGGGCACAAGGCAGGAACCAATCCCGGGCAGGGTGCCAACCCACCGCAGGACACACACAAACACAACCACACACCAAGCACACACTAGGGTCAATTTAGAATCGCCAATCCACCTAACCTGCATGTCTTTGGACTGTAGGAGGAAACCGGAGCGCCCGGAGGAAACCCACGGAGACATGGGAAGAACATGCAAACTCCACGCAGGGAGGACCCGGGAAGCGAACCCCAGGTCTCCCAACTGCGAGGCGGCAGGGCTACCCACTGCGCCACCGTGCCGCCCTTCACACTTACAGTACATGCAATTACAAGCTTTACAAAATGTTAGTTAAATAATAGTAACATAAAGACACAGATTGTTTGAAATCACAGGAAGAAAAATCTTGAAGTCAACAATCATTTTTATCATGTTGTCCGAATCCCATAAACGACAGAAGAGACTCCACTCCGTTGGCCCTTAGCCTGTAATTGCTCCATCCTGGGTATGACGTTAATCTGCATTCAGTCCTTACAGGGAAAACTAGGGGTTTGGTGGCAGGATTGGCACTCCAGCCACTGTAAAAACCTCCCACTGTTCCAGTGTGGTGCTGAGGTATCACCCGCTGCCCTCGGGGGCCAACTCAAGTGGTTTGTCGTGTGGTGGGTGCAGCAATGTGCTATTAGCGCATGCTACCAACCTCTCTCTGTCTCCCTGCACATTAAGAGACAGACTGTTGCTCTTGCACTAGTCTGCCAACCGTCGTACCTGCATTCTGTAAGCTGACTCATTTCCTTTGCTGATGAGATCCCCCGCCGCTGTGTCATCCGCTAACTTAATGAGAGTGTTGAGCTGTACGCAGTTGTACAATCATGAGTCAGCAGAGTGAACAGAAGTGGGCTCAGTACACAGCCCTGGGGGCACCAGTGCTCAGCATGATGGTACTTGAGATGATGTTTCCAACACAGACTGTCTGGGGTCTCATACACACACAGACCTAGTGTTTTATGATGTCGTAGATTTTTGTTTTTCACCAAATCCTTACCACACCTCTGATTAAGGTATATTTTATTTATTTAGTGATTTTTGCTTCTCTGCCGTATAGTCTAAGTTATATTCTGACTCTGTAGGGTGGGCCAGTCTGGTCTGGTATTTGGACTCTTAAGTATCATTAAGACTGCAGTTACCTGAGAGGACAACAGGAGACTCTCATTTGCTACAGCTAATAGCCCACTTCTCTTATAAAGTAGGTTTTTACTGTTTTGTCAAGAAATGTGATGTTAGTCAAGGCCATCTTAAAGTATGGGCACAATGGGCACTAGCCGGGGGCCCCGGGAGCATAGGGGCCCATTATGTTTCTGATGCCTTTGCATGTTTCTGTTTTGCTGTCAAAACAGGAGTCCTAGTGCACTACTTTGCCTGGGGGCCTATGATGCTATGAAGAGGACCCTGATGTTCTTGTTTATATTTTGGTTTTCTATTAGTTATTTTATGGTTACTCCTTAAGGTGTCATGCTTTGTTTTTAAAAAAAATGAAAATTGTAGAGTGGTGAGTGTTGACGCAAGAGAAAAGAAAAAAAAAAAGACTGGAAAATTAAAGAGCAAAGAAGCACGCAAAATGTGCGACCTGAGGTCAGGTAAAAAAAAAAAAAAGAACCAGAAGGAGTATTGAGAAGAGATTGTCAAAGCAAAAATGACAAAAGCGTAGCAAAGGTCAGAACCAAAAAGTCAAAAGAAGCCAAACAAATGAAACCCATCAGACCAGAATGGAGAATGGAGCTCCACACCTCTGAAGTTCCTCTTGTTTTTTAGTCGTTTTATCAAACCCGTGTTCAGCAGTACAGCACATTGGCACTATTTTTTTTTCTCTTTCTTAAGATAACAAAATAAAATGAGGGATTCTCCAGGACTCCAACCCTAATTTTTGGTTTCTGCTCCTCATTTCACACTGCAGACAAATATAGTCACCGGGAGGGTTTGCTTCTACCAGACAGCATGCGGCACAGTAACCCGAGGCAAAACGCTCCTAACAAGGCAGCTTTTGTAGAAACCTCTTCAAGAAGAAGCACCTCAGAAAAAGCAATCCATGATGGATCAGTCGCAGTCCATGTCACCTCCCGGCTCTCATATTGACTGAAACTTTAAAAGAGTCCTGTTAGCGCTCTACTCCCCGGTAGTCTGTTCTCATGAACTGCCCTCAGGCTTGTCCTTTGCAGGATGTTGTGGAGGGTGCCGGAGACCCTCTCTCAAGGTCTGCTGAGACTTCCTTGGCCAAAGAAGACATTGTTGAATTCTGTTGAATGCCAGCTTTCCAAAAAGCCCACTCACCATTTTACAGAACTGCTGCTGTGCTTCCTGGGACAGTGAGAACTGAGTGGGGTCTCCTTCTCTTCTAGCCTCTGGGTGGAATTTAAAAAATGTAAATTGTGTGATTGCAAACAAGGAAGAGACCTGCTCTGGTATTTTAAGCACAATGTGACAACAATGTATTTTTTTTTTTGTAATTCATTTAATTTTTTTTTCCAAGAATAATATTTTTCTGCCTCTGTTAATTTCCCCCTAATTTACTCTTCCTGTGTGTGTTGTTCTGTTAATGGACTGTAAAGTACTAGTGCCAATTGTGTTATCTGTGCCAGTCACTGGCATAATTACCGGACTTGTGGTGGGCACTTGCACCAGTGCCTATGAGGCTGTGTGGCCCACTCTGACTGTATGATTGTTGTTTTACAAGGATTTATGATTAACACTCATGGTGTTAATCTCCATAAAACTTAATTATGACAATTCATCTTTTATGTAGCGTATATACTTGACATATCTTCACTAATGGTCATTTTTAACTTAATGTCTTAAAATTTCACAATTTGGGGGCCTAATTTGTGTTTTTGCACTAGGGCCCTTCAAACTTAACTTACGCCACTGGTGCTGGTTGAGGACCCTATAAGAAAATCTGAAGCCAGCTGAGGTGGACTAGAAAGATGGAGATCTCTCCCTACAGACATCTAAGATTAGAAGTAGACAGGAGACGTTCCAATTTGGAAAAAATAAATAAAAGCTCAGTTTCCCTTTTTATTTTCTTCAAAACTCTGAAAAACCATTGAGAGGAAAGTGAGTTGACAGTAAACACAGGGAGAGTCAGGCCACAATGGGGAACTGTTTTCACAGATTTTGAAGACTGACATTATACTGTATATAGGATCCTTACATATAAACACTAGCTGTCCCCCGTGGCTCCATCCACGTAGTAGTGAAACAGGACAAACTTCAAAAATCAATAAAAAAAAATTTGTATTGAGAAGAATTCATATTGATAGCTTTCATATCCGAGGGCCTCTTGATATACAATATCTTTGTTTTTGCTATCAGGGGTGAGAATGTTAGCTGTGATCAATTTGTCAAGAATGTAAAATGTTGGCAAGGTATCTCAGGCCAAGCGGAAAATAGGTACGCTGTAACGTCAAACATCGCCACTGTATCCGATCATGTTCAGCTCTGACTAGAGAGCGTCCCCCATGTGAGGAGAAGAACACGAGGCCATGATATCTCTGCCAATGAGCAGGTACCCACTTAAACACACGTAGCTGTGATCTCTCTCTCAAAGGCGTCAAATGTTCCTCTTTGACAATCTCTAGATGATAACGTCTGCTGAATAAACAGTTATCGCTAGCTAATTAGAGGCAAGGTACGCTCCAACATGTGGCGAGAGGTAGAGCGACTCAAACGGAGGCTGGCGCATGAGTAAGGAGGGCTGCACCCAGCTCCCTACTCCTGAGGTTCTGCCTCCCCCTCCCTTCGGCCTCTGCTGCTCTCTCGGATTCGCATGAATAAATCGCTCCTGCAAGTGAACTGTGATACTTACCATGATTAGAGAAGCTGCAAAACTAACAGGAATGTTCAAGCAAATGATAGAAGAAAACCTGATCTAAATCCGTTAAGTAGTTCTCTTGTGAAAAGCAGACAGACATACAGACAGACATTGGATTTTATATACAGAGATTATACGCTTGGAGTTGGAGAGTAACATTACAAATTAAAAAAAAAAAAACACTCATGCAAGGCAACTTATAAATAAAGTAGGTTGAGGCCTCAATGTTATTTACAGTCACACAGTTCAAACAGGACAACAGGACATAAGACATGTTAACAAAACCTAAGAAATGAAATGAGACAAAGGCCGTGGAGATGACAGCGAAGCACACAGCACTGTGACGTTTAGAAAAGAAAGAACGCAGCACGTGCCAGGCATTTGGAATAAGGACCTGGAGGACGCTGGAGGCGATGGAGCATCGAGATCATACAGCGAACAAATTGATCTGGGAAACTGTGGGCAAAGTCGCAAAACTTTGAAAGATCTTTTCTCCTGAAAGTTTTCATGTGTGAAAAATGTGAAACCTTCCCAATAGGTACTGGGAGTGTTAATGAAAAACTGGAGATTACGGAGTGTGAAATGCTTTTAGAATTAATAAAACCAAAATAAAAAAACATTAAAAAAATATTCTGTAAGAGGTCTCTTTAGCCTGATAATTTTTTTTTTGTTCTTTATTTCGCCTTATACAATTTCTTGTATTAGGAATTTGTTAGTTTTCGTATACCCCTTGGGGTCAGAGCGCAGGGTCAGCCATTGTACAGCACCCCCTGGAGCAATTGAAGGTTAAGGGTCTTGCTCAAGGGCCCAGCAGAGTAGGATCTCCTTTGGCAGTGATGGGGATTTGAACCGGCAACCTTCTGGATACCAGCGCAGATCCTTAGCCTCAGAGCCACCACTCTGTCATAGAAAAGGTGAGATTTACAAAGTCAAAGCATATTGTCCATAAATCATTGTATGCTGGAGAATTACTAAAGGAAAACATTCCAGTATAGAAACAAACTTAACCAAGTGTGTGTTTGTAAAGCATTTTTGGGGTTGTTTATTGTGTTTATCACAGTTTTGGTGATGGTTGTCTCATTTTGGGCACGACCATTGTGTGGGTTTTTAATGGCTGTGCCCATTTTGTGTTTAGCTAAGACGTGATTGGCTGTTGCCCAAACATGCCACATTATTGTGCCAGTCTGTTTAAAATGGCAGCATTAAGCATTAGATAATTCAAAAAGATGATATTATCTTAATTATCTTTATTAAAATCTAACTGGTTCTTCGATCCCCAATTGAGGATGTTACACTTTGTGTTTCCCTGAGCAGAATGGCGTCTCTCTTAACCTGCTTTCTGGACATCATTTGCACAAATATAAGAATTTGTGTTTAAACAATTTTGCACTCAGCTGACACTTTTATCCAAGGCGACTTGCAACATTTGACTATATTTATTATTTTGGTGCACATACAGTTGAAGGGTCTTGCTCATGGTCTCTAAAATGCCAAGAGCAGGATTTGAACCCACTACCCCAGGACTTGTGTGACCCAATGTCTTAACTGCTACACCACAATGTGTGCCCAGATCTTTGTGTCTGGCACTTTCTAATTGCCTTATCTATTATGCATACAGAAACTGAGGCCTGGCACCTGGAGAACAGGACATGGGGCAACGGCTGTTCTTGAGTCTTGAACAGGCCATGTGGAAAATGAAGACATTTATAAACGGCCTGTCTGGTCCTTTTTATTATAGAGTGCTACTGAAAGCTAATTTAGTTCCCGTTTATTTCAGTTCCTGTCATTCATTTGATGTTGCATTGGATGTCTGATGCTCCACCACTTGACAGTTTTTATCCTCGGTGGACCTGACGTGTGTATCTTCTGTCTGTTGTCTGATGTTGAATTCAGAGTCTGTTGCTAGTATTAAATGACTGGCATTAGTCAGTGTGACATGTGATACATCTGTAAACATTTTTATATCTGATTATGAAGCTGTTTAATCGTGTAAGGTCCCAAGATGACCCTGTTTTCCCATTTACCTACTTTATTGTGTAGTTCTTAATAAAATGTCTGAAATCCCATACACTTGCCACTTTGTGATCAGGTACTTTAGCACTTCCCCTCTTTTATTCCCAGACAATTACACAGAGTAAAGGAACCGGCAAGAGTTAAGTTACAGATTTAATTATGAATTATTGATAAAATGCTCAAAATATTAAGGAAGCAGAATATAATGTGAATATTGGCCAACCATACGCTTACAGTCTAAGTAGCAGTGCATCTGACGTCCATTGGCGGCTCTCGGCTTATCTTCAGTTTTGCTTGCTTAGCTACCACATGGCCTTTAAATGGAGTATTGAAAGAGAACACATACCTGTCTCAATATGACTTCTGAGATAAAAATGTCATCATCATGGTCTACTCTTCATGGCCAGATGGTGAGAGAGAGAGAGAGAGATAAAGGCAAGCTGACCAACTTTAAACCATTCTTACCACAAAACACAAACCAATGGGGTGTCTTAGTACAGAATGGCACCAATCATAAACAGCCATACTTTAGACCAATAGAATTAGTTGGTCTAAGCTTACCTGGGTTATTTACCAATGAAACCTTTCAGGTGTTACTCATCCCCCAGTTGATTTGTTTAGTCAGTTTATGGCCTTCCTCTGCTGGATGCCTTATAGGCCTATGTAAGCCCAAACACAGTCACCCTTGCCAAGTTGGTCTGCCTCATCCTGCGTCAGTCCTAAGGACTGGGGGGTTAGGTAGGTAAACATCAAAACGCAGCTGCTCTCATCAATGAAGTAAAACATGCCCCCTGAAATATTATCTAACATTACACTTGCTTTGTCTAGCTTACAAATAAAGACATACAAAACATTATTCAACTTATATGCTAGAAATCAGTCCACCACAGATGCCAGCCCCTCTCAAGAGTCCCCTCAGCTCAATATCTGTCCCCTCTGACTCACGATGAAGATTTGCTTGCAGTTTTATACCTGACAATATAACACCAAATGGACACCTCCCAGATGATTCCCCAGAGACAGCTGTGGCAGCTCCTCACACATTCTGAGGGTCTGCTCCGTGGCTCGTAATGATTCAAACAGATGATAAATTCCAACATTTGTGTGAGTCCTATAAGCTGTGCTGCTATTGCATATGATCTTCATAAGCTTTATGGAGAAGTGGAATTTACTAATAATCTTGTAACAGCTGTAGATGGTCAGGAGACTTTCCTATTAAATCCAAATAATCTGAATTTATGAATACAGATGACACTAAATTAGGGAGATTATTGTCTACTCCAGAGAAAGCTACATCAGTGCAGATGGACCTGGATGGAATTCAGAATAGGATAGACATGAGATTCAGTGTGAGCAAATGTGAAGGCTGCATGTATGAAGGAGGAGTAAATAAAGGACTGGGTGAATTGTAGAGATATGCTGGAAATACACTTGAGGGTCCTGGTCTGGAACAGTGGATGTCCTGCTAGTCTCCATAATGCAAGAAGCACCCAAAATGGTGCTAAATCTAATTCTTTTCATTCTGTTCGTGTAGTGGGCTCAAATCCCATTACTGACACTGTGCGGCTGTGAGCAAATCACTTCACATGCCTGTACTCCAATTGAAAAAAAAGAAAAACAAAAAAGAAATGCAACCAATTGTATCTCAAATGTTGCATGTCAACTTGGACAAAGGTGTCGGCCAAATATCTTATCTCTTGTAATAACATTTTCTCCAATAATAAAGCACTTCCACAAAGGAAAAAGGTTTGGGGACTGTCCCCCATATAATGTCCGTTGGACAAGAAAAGAAAACGCAAAAACTTTGCAGTGATCAAAAAGCATGTATAGCGATTGTTACAATAACAGTCAAATATGGCGTTTATATACAGAGGACAAAATGGAGACGGGAAGTGAATTGGCAGGAGATGACGTCAAAACTGTGGGACAGGTACGATGTGAGGTAATGACAGAAGTAACGTCATCTGGAGGTGCCAGAAATGATGTCCTGTTGGCCATCTTGGAACCTGGAAGCAAGTAATGTTTTATTTTTCTTCTTTTTGTCTGAAGAAAAGAGAGACACAGTGACGTTAGTACCACACATCAACCCCTTGTCTTGCGATGTTTCACTCACCTTTGGGCTTGTTGACTGCCTCCTAAGCACATGTGTGTGACACTGTCTATCCATCCATGTTTATTCAACCAACTTTAGCACATTCCTGAATAGGACAGTCCAGCAGTCTTTCTCAGTTTGTACTCACACATACACCAACAGTCATTACAGTCACCAAGTGCACACCTTTGTAATGTGGGAGCAAACTGGAGTGTCAGGAAAAAAATGTGGAGAACACGTAACCTCCACACAGGCACTGACAGGGCCAGTACTGGAGTTTAGAGCTGTAAAGTAGCAGAGATAAGAATTGCTCACATCTACACAATATTATATTATATTATATTATATTATATTATATTATATTATATTATATTATATTATATTATATTATACTAGCTGTGTAAGCCCATGCTGCAAAAAGCACGGGTTCCTAGAAACCATGGATTCTGGCACTTCAATCAATCAATCACATCGGTTGTGCGTTAGCAGCTAAGCGAGGTTCTTTTTCTCTGTGGTTTCATTTTGCCGACGTGTTCGCCTCTGTTGTTTATCAGCGGCTAAGCGAGTTTCTTTCTCCTCTGAGGTTTTGTTTTGCCAATGTGCTCGCCTCGCTTGTGTATTAGCGGCTAAGTGAATTTGTCTTTCCTCAGTGGTTTCACTTTGGCGAAAGCCTCATACATTCTGGTCACCTTGCAGTTCTGGGCAAACAGACACACACACTTCCACGCATAGACGTTTATCCATCCACCCATTTTCCAACCCGCTGAATCCGAACACAGGGTCACAGAGGTCTCCTGGAGCCAATCCCAGCCAACACAGGGCACAAGGCAGGAACCAATCCTGGGCAGGGTGCCAACCCACCACAGGACACACACACCCACACACCAAGCACACACTAGGGCCAATTTAGAATCGCCAATCCGCCTAACCTGCATGTCTTTGGACTGTGGGAGGAAACCGGAGCACCCGGAGGAAACCCACGCAGACACGGGGAGAACATGCAAACTCCATGCAGGGAGGACCCGGGAAGCGAACCCAGGTCCCCAGGTCTCCCAACTGCTTCAGTAGTACATATGTGAACAAAGTGCGTTGGGATGGCGTTTACTAGAAAAGTGCTATATGAAATAAAGAAAAGCTGGAAGTCAAAATATGCTATACAATTTTTTTTTTTGGTTTGAGTGCTTGCATCTCACTTTCTCTCTGAGGAGTCTGCTTATTCTCTAACCATTGTGTAAACTGTTTCAGGACAGTGCACCTAATGAAAGGTGCTATATAATTATGGGCTGACACAACTCATCCGTAACTCCTCCAGATTACACTTAGTCGAGACATATAAAGCAGCACATTTTGCCATCCTTTCTCATTAAACCTTTATTCTCCCTGCTCCTAAGACTCGCCTTCCTAATCCCCTGGTAATCTTTTAATCCTAGCCTTCATCTCCTCAGATGGCCACCTTTCACACCCTCTTCAGCATTCCTCTTGTTTCATCTTCCTTTTGCTTTGTTTCTTCCCTTTTTTCCCACCCTTTGGTCACCTCTTTTTTCTCCACACTGGAATTCAGCTGATAGGTGCTCATTTGCCACCATTTAATATTCCTTACATGCCTTTAATTTTTTTTATCATGGAATAGATTTTCATATTTTCTTTCCCTTAATTGGTTCTTTCACTGACTGAGTTATCCACTTGCATAATCAGTCCAAACTCTGGGCAGAGTGCACTGCAAATCAAAACGTGAACGTCACTAAACAAATTAAACACCTTTCCATGGGTTCAGAATTAATCTGCTGTGCTCCGGGCAGCATGGTGGGACAGTGGTTAGGGCTGCTTCTCTGCAGCTCCAGAGTCCTGGGCTCGAATCTATGTGGGATCTGCATATTCTCCATGTGTCCTTGCAGGTTTTTATCTGTGAAGATAGAAGCTCATTCTTCAAGTGCCCATGTTGATTGTTCTAATATGGAGTTAGCATGTTCTCCCTTTCTTAATATACATTCATGTATTATTGTAGATCATGCTTGTTCCTGAAGCACTTTTGCTGGGTCCTTGTGTTTTCCTCTTTGTTGAGTTTGCAGGTTCTCCAAATGTTCTTGTGGATTTCTCTGTATGGAGTTTCTATGTTCTCACATTTTCCTTTAAGATTTCTCTACCCTGAGTTTGCATGTTCTCCTCATGTCAATATATGCTTCTCTCTGCACGATCAGCTAGTGTCTGTGTAGGCTTTTATGCATGAAGTTTACATGTTCTCCCAGTATTCATGTCAGTTTCTCCCTGAGGAGTGAGCATATTCCCTCTTTGTCGGTATAAATTACTCTATGTGTAGTTTACATGTTCTCCCATAGCCCAAGCATTTTTCTCTTTGTGGGTTTTACATGTGCTCCCAGTGTTCTTATAGATTTGTTTGTATGGATTTTGCTTGTTTCCCAGTGTTTTTGTGGATTTCTCAATATGGAGTTTGCATGTTCTCCTAATGTCACTTTGCAGCATTTAAATGATCTGCTCGTGCCCATGAAGGCTTATATGTTTGGAGCCTGCATGTTCTTCCAGTATGCATGTAGGTTACTCTATATGGAGTTAACATTTTCTTCCTTTGTCTTTGCATATTCTCCTCGGTCCTTATGTTTTTCTCCTTGGGGAGTTTGCATGTGCTTCCAGTGTCCTTGTGTTTGCCTATATAGAGTTTGCATATTCTCTCAATTTCTTTGTGGATTTATTTACACAGAGTTTGTGTGTTCTTCCTGTGTCCTTGTGGATTACTTTATACAGAGTCTGGATGTTCTCTCAGTGTTAATTTACATTTCTCCATGCAGTGTTTGCTTTCTTTGCTAGTGCTTGTGAAGGCTTTTCTGATAGAAGTTTGAACGTTCTCCTAGTACCTCTATATGATTCCAGATAAGGAGTTTGCAAATTCTTATAGTGTTTGTGTGGGGTTTCATCCAGATGCTCAAATTTTTCTCCCACATCTCAAGATTACAAAGCTTAACTGCTAACTTTAGACTGGAATGATATGTGTGAGTGTGGGTGCACCTCAATGTGCTCTGTGATGTTCTTTGAACCCGTCAGGATTGGTTTCTACCTTGGGTTTCTCACATGTCTGAAGGCTTAAAGAAACAAGTGAATAAAGCAACTGGACCCGTGAAACCTTTGTGCTCTCTGTAGATGTGTGACATTGCATCAGCCTGTGAATTGAAGAACATGAGAAGTCAAAAAAAAGCAGAAACATCATCAGTTCAGAATCAGGCTCATAGAGTCAGTAGGGTTGGGCAATGGTCTGATAAGAAGGGCACAATAACACCCTGGTGTCTTCATTGACCCAAAGAACTACTTTTAACACACTCCCTGTGAATGGTAAGACGTATGTTATGACCTCTTGCTTGTGCCATTCTTTGGTAGGTGACCTGATACCTTCTCCATTAACACAGCACGTTCCTATGGAGGTTCTCCTTCAGATTGGGTGGGAGTCACACAGACTCAGGACAGGACAGTAATGGGGTCTAAGAGATTTCTTTAAATCCACAGTTCACTCAGTTGGCCTTTGCAGCCCAGGTAGTGTTGGTGAGTGGGAGTGTTGACGTGAAGCACCAGTGGGATGGACAATGGCTCTCCTAATACTTCCTCCTAACTGCCTACCACAAAAGCAGCTACATTTAATAATACTGACTGGTTAGGAGTACCTTGAGGCCCGTAATCTATACAGTATGGACTATGCCTTAACATCACAGATGTGCATGTGATGCTGTTGGAGCCCCCGAGTTTCTTTGGTGTTTCTTCAGTTGTTTGTTCCAATGTTTGGACTCTGGGTCATAGTGATGTATCCGGGCTTCATCCTCAGCTCTGAAAAATTTCTTAAATGTGTCCCCCTCTGATTTATTAGATTGAACACTTGATGTGGGTGATGTTCTTTGTCAGGTGTCAAGATATACAAGTATCCCTCATGAGAACTTGTTCAAGAAAAATCTACCCAGCTGACCCACAAACCTATTCATTTAGTATTTGCTATCTAACACACCATCACACTTTACTTCTCCATTCCAGCCATAATAGAATTCTGCAGCCCATTTCAGAACAAGTCCAAGTACACGTTGACTAAGGAAGTATCAATCTCCAAGGGCATATTGATCTTTAGCATTCGAAACTCAATACCGATCGGGTTAATTTTGGATGTTCATGTTGGTTTGGCTCTGAAACAAGAAACATAAATGCTAGAAAATTCACTTGTTTTTAGGACCCAGGATCTAATCTTTGGAAACGTTTGCTAGAGTACCTCTTCAGATGCAAGCTCAGAAATTTAAGGGGAACAATGAGCAGGTGACTTGAACCATAAGTCAGGAGAGACCAAAAGGAGCAGTACCCATGAGGAAATCTGGGCTTAGGCATCAGAACATGTGGCAGAGATCAGGCATGATGGAGGAGAAATTCTGAGGAAGAGACAGGGATGGAGAAGGAGACTTGAGGACTGTATGAGGATTAGCATGGCACACAAGGCAGGGGACTAGAACACGGGGAGCAGAGTAATGGCTACAAGATGAGAAGCAGGGAACAGGAAGAATAAGCGTGGGAAGCCAGAGTAAGAGACATGAAGAACAGAGCACTGCAACTAAGGCAGCATGATGGAACACTCTGACATAAATATCAATTCTTTGATAGGTTATTGCATGTCTTCCTTTTTTTATTGAAGATTGTATTGTTGTCAATAATTTGTATTACTATAATGGTGGTGTCATGTTGGTGCCATTTTCTATCATTTTAACAGCATGGATGACAGGGGGCTCTCCAGCTCCCCAAAATCCCAACACAAACAGACAAGTATAAAAGTAGAAAGAGTTTTTATTGTGGGAAACTCTTTTTGGGCAAGCGTTTCCCACCATAGCTGCAATACACAGCACACACTTTCTCTTCTCCTTTTCTGTCTCTGGCCACTGCCTCTTTCAGTCTTCCTCACGGGCTTTCATCTGCCTTCCTCCCGACTCTGGCTCTCTGAACTGAGGCAGGCAGCTCCTTTTATCCACCACTTGGTGTTCCGTCCACGTGGTCTGAAAGCACTTCTGGGTGAGGCGGAAGCCCCATGAAGTAAGGCTTCCCTAGTAGCTGCAGCACCCCCTGGTGGCACCTATGCCACACAACAGGGCTGAGTTGAAGAACTCCAATTCCCGGTATGCCCTTGAGGGAATCCGAGGCACTGCTGCAACCCAGGGGGGAGCTGTCATCTAGTGTTCCGGGGGAGGCAGTGCCTTAAAGAAGCTTCCTTACCTCCATACATCCACCTCATGGGCATTACAACAGTAACAGTAACCTAATACAAAAATCACAGAATGCAAAATATCATCATGCCTGCCTATTTAAGATGGCAGAGCACATGGTTTGCTGTCCTAGTTTTGACTCTGTTTTTTGCTCCAAAATCTCTTTTTCTTGTTTAATATAGGAACTAGAATACAAAGCATCACATGAAAGACTTTTTTCTGGCTCATTGTACTCAGTTTGTTTTTGATGTGCATATTGACTCTTGGCTTTTTAACTTTACTTCTGGCTCTTTGGGTTTGTGCCCTTGCTCACCCATTTTAATTTGTTCTTCTATTATTTTTTGTCTAAATACTCCAGGCTCCTGCTGCAAACTGAGTCACAATGCACCAATAGAAAGTGGAATATAGCGTAGTAGGTCTGACAGACATGGGAGGGGTCACCAGTTTGTGTAATGGGGATTAAAATTAAACTCAGGAATGAAGAGAAATAACCAAGTTAAGGACTGCACAATATGCTTTTGTTGCTGTTTATTTGTAACATGTAGCAATTTGTGGTGATTATCTCTATAATGGCTTTAAATGAGGAGTTCAAACTTGTTGCTCAAAAGAAGGAAGCAGACTGCTGACAGTTTATGGCTTTCTAACTTCTGTATCTGTAAGTGTGAGGGTGTGTGAACCGCTTCTGACAGGTCCTCGAAGCACCGCTGCTGATGTAATTTTTCAGTGCTGCTTCTGAATGTGCCCCACATCAGAAGCGATTTTGGAAGTTCTGTGTGTCCAGCTTTTCTCAAGACAACATCTTAGATGCATGAGTTCCACCAGAGAAAGAAATCCTGGGGATAAGACAGAAAGGATTTTAGATTTATGAGCCTCACAATTGTGAAGTCAGACAAAGGAGACTAAAGACCAAAAATGAAAAAAGGACGAGAAGTTTCCAAGACAGAGCACAATTCATTGAGTAATTGCAGAGATTTCAACTAACAGTGAGATAAGTGCCACCCGGGCTCACCAGAAATACTGAATGTGTTGCTAATCTTCTTTCCAGACTATAGGACCATTCATGTTGTTTGGTGTGGATTGACACTTCTATTTGCTTTTGTTTATGGCTCTAGCTATTTCACCATATGACACTTTATGGCCAAAAATTATGGACGCCCCTCCAAATTAGTGGGGTGGCCAATATTAAAATATTGGGTGGAGTGGTGGCTCTGAGGCTAGGGATCTTCAAATACCATAAACGGCAGAAGTGACTCTACTCCATTGCGCCCCTAAGCAAGGCCCTTTACCTGCAATTGCTCCGTCCTGGTGTAACCTTTTTACTTCCTCCTTTCTTCTTTCCGCGGCAGACAGTAATAGACCATACGCCCATTGTTTCTGAGAATCTCAACCACTTTATTTACTCCCGCAAGCCAAGTACACCAAGGAAAAAAAAAAAAAGCAATCGTAACATAAAACGAGGCTCTTGCACAACTTTCTGGGGTGCTTCTATCCAATGTTCTATTCTCTAAAAAAGAGGGGAAAACAATACAAACAATCACTTCAATGCTAAAATAAAAAAAAAAGATTTTTAAACAAAGAAATAAATGAAGTTCCACAAGTCCATCCTACCTCTAGGAAGCCAAATACGCGCCTGCTGAAGTAAGGACATGAGTACCCATAAAAGCACTCCAGTTGAGAGCCTGCAACACATGCTCTCCCAATGACTGGTTCCTACTTATCATTATGTACATATTAAATAAGCAAATTATAACAATTTTGGGGAAATAAAAAAAAAACAAAGTACAAATATAACATAGTAAACCAGATTAACCCTGTTACACTAGGCATGATGTTAATCTGCAAGCAGGTCCTCCAACGTTCAGGGAAAACTTGGGAGTTGGTGGCAGGACTGGCACTCCAGCCACTGTAAAAAACCTCACACTGTTCCAGTGTGGTGCTGAGGTGTCACCCGATCTCAATCCAGGTGGTTCTATGAGTGTAAAGTGTTTTGGAGGAAGAATAACATTCTGGGGCTGTTTTCCAGGGTTTGGGCAAGACCCCCTTAGCTTCAGTAAAAGGGTACTGTTAATGCTATGGCGTACAAAACATTTTAGATAATTGTGCACTTCAATCTGTGTTTCCACTTTGATATTAAAGTCTTTTTTTCTTTTGATTGGTGTCAAAAAAGCCAAATGAAATCCACAGTGATTCATTTTTGTAAAACAATAAAATGTGAAAACTTTCAGGGGGGGTGAAGACTTTTTAAAGGCACAACAGAGAAGGAAAACATGGAGAACCTTGGACCATGCAGTAGTATATGCTAAGCCTGAGGCATCTATTAATACCAAACATGGGGAGCAATGCACCGGAAGCCTAGATATGAAAATATAGAGCAAGGAGATGAGACTGTAGTGAAAGTGGATTAAGTGCACCCCATACAGTAAGTTCTGTGGACATGAGAGTCTCCACAAGATGTAGAACAAGTTGCTGCTTCTACTGCTCCTTCAATTGGGTACCAGGGTCTCACTAGCCTCTGAGTGCCACCTGTACAAATGGAATAGCTAATCATCTATCAGTTCTGATGTTCATCTGTCCACAACCTGACCTGCTGAGCCCAGCAAATTATGGACTAGCATCCCTACATCGGTTCTTAATTTGCATGTAATACAGCCAGAGTTTCTGCCCGGCTCTATTCTTTAAAATGATTGAATTAATGGAGATTTGTACTAATTAAAAGTGAGGAGACATAGTAGTTATCGCTGATTCCTCATAGTTTCTAGGTCCTGTGTTCACTACCCAGTAGCATTATTCACAAGGCAGGAGCCAGCCCTGGGTAGGACACCAGCCATCACAGAACACACTCTCTTCTATGTAGAGCCTTTAACCAACTTACTTACACATCTTTGAAAATTTGGAGGAAAATCTGGAATATGTAGAAAAAAGCTTACAGGTACATGAGGGGGACATGCAGACTTCACACAGAAGGTCTTCAGACCTCATTTTGTGGAGGCACCAGTGCTAGTCACTAGACAAGTGGTCCCCAACTCCGGTCCTGGAGGGCCCCAGTGGCTGCAGGTTTTCATTCTAACTCTTTTCTTAATTAGTGACATGTTATTGCTGCTAATTAACTTCTTTTCCATTCATTTTAACTGCCTTGTTTATTTAAAATTTGTTCCTCTGAATTTCTTCATCGTTCCTCTGAGTTGCTTCATTTCTTTCCTTAAATGGCACCCAAACAGAAATGAAACGTGAAGTGAGTGAGCCAACAGAAGATCATCTAAGTAAGGGTCTCAAACTCCAACCAGTTGCTTAATTAGGTGCTGATTCTTGTTGTTAATTAAACCCGTTCTTTAATTTCATGGCTTGTTGCTGCTCTCATTGTGCAGTAGCAGACATTTCTGAAGCTGTTGATTTTCTCTTTTCTAAGAGCACTGCTGAAATGTTTTGTGGACCTGAGCAGATCAACATTCCTGAGACCTTCATCTTTCTTTATTTTCAGATATTGTGTGATGGACTCAGTTTGCTGGTCATGTTTTGGTTCATATTGTATCTCATTATTGTTTGGCAGCTAATTAAGGAAAAAAGAAACAATTAAGGGGTCTGATTCTTCAAGAGCAAGTCAATTAAAATTAATTCAGATGAAGTTAAATAGAATGAATGGCCACTGGGGCCCTCCAGGATCGGAGTTGGAGACCCTTGCCATAGACTTAATCATTTTGAACCAAAAGGGCTAGAATGCACGTCGCCATCTGCAACTAGTCTGGAGGATGCCGGCAGATCCTTCAAAATGGTGTTGCAAGAAACTGAAGGTAATAAGGAAAGTTTTCAAATGTAGATCAGCCACCTACCTGATGCCCTAAGACATGGCAGCATCCACTATCTATCACCCATTCATCTTCAAATATGCTTACTCCGGTTTAGGGTTACAACAGTTGGGAACAAGACTCCCACCACTGAGAGCAAAGGATTAGGGAGCTTTGGCAGACCCAGATGTTTAATATGGTCTTGGGAAACCATCTTAGAAATCTAAATAATTACTTTTAACATCAGGCATAAGCATATGAGGCAAGCTGGCACCCATGACTTCTAATGCCATGCTAGAGGATGCATTCACTCTTGCCAGCTGGTCTGACACACGGTGGGCTCATTTCTGAGCCTGGCATCAGAGTTAGGTGAACCCTTTAATGAGAATTAAGGAACATGGCTACCGTGTTCTCTGGATCTGCCACTTCTGTGCTCCCAGCTGCTTTCATTTTCTTAAACAGTCAAACATTTCCCATGATACCTTCTTTCGGTCCCCTGTGAGCTGAATGAGACGTCTCATTTGCAAGGCTGACTTATCTCAGCAGAGCCGAGAGAAAAATACTTTTGAACTTGGCCCTCAGCTGGTGTCTGAATGCTGGCAGTACCCCCACCACTGCTTCTGCAGTACTGCATGATTGGCATCTGGAACTACTAAACAACATGGTCGGTGACAAGAATTTACCCTTGGAGGTGCCAGGAAAGAAGAAGAACAAGATGTAGGAGAAAAATTAAAACCTTCACGGTCTTCCACAAACCATTTGAAATCCACCAGTGAACCTGCGCCATCTATCCCACCACAGATGGCCCCCAGTGCACATCACAGGATTCAAGGGTCTGTTCAGGTAGAACTCACTGAGTTACCATGTGGGGTCTGTGTGTCCCAGTATTAGTGCCAGCATATTTCCAGTGAAAGCTTCTGGATGATACGAGGGTCCACAAGTAACAGAAAGAGGCTGTCCATTCCAGTCTTACACTCCACTTAGTCAGTTCATCTGAATTTCTATTTTTGGCCTTGAGATAATACAACAGTCCTGGTCAACACTTCATAAAATGGATGGGACATCTCAGTTGTTCAGTACAGGGGGGGATCTATGATGCATTGGGGTTGTGGCTGCTAGTGGCACAGGAAATTTGTAGGAGTACAGGGTGTCACACATGTGTCCATGGGGGACAGTTTAGAGGCTCAAATAGTGCTATTCATCAGCCAGACCAGGGGTTGGCGCTCTCACCTGATTTGCTCTCCTCTTGTTCCTCTCTGCTTCTCAGTGACATCACCACCAGTCCACCCACTAACATCACTTTTGGAGAACCCTGATGGCATCATTTCTGGTACCCAGAATGCACCTTCCTGCGACATCAGTTCCTGTTCCAGCCACCTTGACTCCACCTCTTCCTCCTATCCACCGTACTTATAGAACAGACTCGCCCTGTTAGTTCAGTTCGGTTGTGAACTCCAATCTGTAAAGACGTGTTTCTTTTATTTTGATGATTTTTTTTTCAGTATACGGGGTGGCCATCCCCACATCCCCCAAACTTTTTTCTTTTCTGCTGCCTTATATTTTTTACCACAGGGAAAAAAATAGATTTGGCTAAACATCAACAGATCCTCAAGGAGAATGTCAGTCAATCAGTCAGGAAACTGAAGCTGAATAAAGATGGCTTCTAACACCAGGCAACAATCCAAAATACACTTTGATATCTACTATGATGTACCTCAAGGAAGGTAAGGTGAAAGTTTTGGAAAGACCCTTGCAGTCCCCAGACATCCTTGAAAATCTTAAATGTGCTAGGCAGGCAAGACAGCTCAAGAATATCTCACAGCTGGAAGTGATCTGCAAAGAAGAATGGGGAGAAATTTACAAAGTAAAAATTCAAGAACACATAGCTGGTGGCAAATAAAAAAAACATTTGCAAGCTGTGATTTTTGCCAAGTAAGTTTTTACGATTTACTGACTTAGTAGTGTGCCCAAACTTTTGGGCTGCTGCCTCTTAGCTTTAGAGATCTGAGTTCATTTACCAGGCTGGTCCTCGTCTGTGTAGGATTTTCACTTGTTCTTCATCTTGTGAGGGA
The DNA here is from genome assembly GCF_900747795.2 of Erpetoichthys calabaricus. Lineage (NCBI taxonomy): Eukaryota > Metazoa > Chordata > Cladistia > Polypteriformes > Polypteridae > Erpetoichthys > Erpetoichthys calabaricus. The sequence goes on along the minus strand of NC_041396.2, from coordinate 272,434,013 downwards.
CTTTCTCTAGTAATCCACATCCCACACAAAGGTTAGGCTACTGGTGTCTGCAAGTGAACTCAGTGTGACGCTTGCAATGGGATGGTGTCCCATTGCAGGGATTGGTTCCTGGATTTTATCCAAAAAATTTGTACTTTTTAAATTTAATTTTTTTAAAGACGGCGTCAGGGTGGGGGGCGTTGAGGCCATTGCACAACTTTCACTTTGTGTTTCTTGAGGTACTTGAGGCTGAGTTGTTTTCTGGATCGATATTCTGTTGTAGAGGCCATCCTTTTTTTCAGCTTATGACCAACCATAGACATCTGTATGATACCCGCACATCTCTGCTTTCCTCCTGCATACACAAAACTTGCAAGTTAGGTTAATGGGAGACTCTAAATTGGGCTGGGATTGGTAAGTGCCATGTGATAGGCTGACCTCACCTTAAGGTTGGCACTGTCCTGCATCACATGGAGGTAGCAGAGTCTCCCATGACACTAACTTGAAAAGAGTGGAACCATTAAATAAATGAAAAAATGTTTGTGTAGATATTTTCATGAGTGTGAGTGTGCTCTGTTGTTAGCTGGCATCACACAGAAGGTTGGCTCCTGCCTGAGTCTGTTGGATCTTGAATAGTCTCCAAGCCCAAATGACCACCATTTGGAATAGGCAGGTTAAAAATAGAATTAATAGAAGTGGGTATGGGACTATGTGTGTGAGTGTGCCCTGTGGTGGACTGGTATCCTACCTAAGGTTGGTTCAGTCCTGATCTTGAAGACGCTAACATTAGAACATTAGAACAATCTGGACAAGAACAGGCCGTTTAACCCAACAAAGCTCACCAGTCCTATCTACTTAATTCATCCAATATAACATCAAGTCGAGTTTTGAAAGTCCCTAAAGTCTTACTGTCTACCACAATACTTCATAGCTTATTCCAAGTGTCTGTGGCTCTCTGTGTAAAGAAAAACTTCCTAAAATTTGTGCAAAATTTACCCTTCACAATTTTCCAACTGTGTCACCGTGTTCGTGATGGATTTAAAAATTACAGTCTCGATTCACTGGACTAAGTCCCTTCATAATTTTAAACACTTCAATCATGTCACCTCTTAATCTTCTTTTGGTTAAACTGAAACTAATCTTTCTTCATAATTTATCCCCTGTTGCCCTGGAATCAGCCTAGTCGCTCTTCTCTGGACCTTTTCTAGTGCTGCTATGTCCTTCTTTTAACCTGAAGACCAAAACTGCAGACAGTACTCCAGATGAGGTCTCACCAGTGTGTTATAAAGCTCGAGCAGAACCTCCTTGGACTTGTACTCCACACATCAGTGCGCTATATAACCTGACATTCTGTTAGTCTTCTTAATGGCTTCTGAACACTGTCTGGAAGTCAATAGCGTAGAGTCCACTACAACTCTTAAATCCTTCTCATAAGGTGTACTCTTGATTTTCAGACTTCCCATTGTGTATTCAAACCTAACATTTTTACTTCCTATGTGTAATACTTTACATTTACTTACATTAATTTCATCTGCCACAAATCTGCCCAAGTCTGTATGCTGTCCAAGTTCCTCTGTAATGATTCAGAACATTCTAGATTATCTGCCAGTCACACTTAGCTTGGCATCATCTGCAGACTTAACCAGCTTGTTACTTATATTCCTATCCCAATTATTTATTTATATTAAAAATAGCAGCACTGACCCCTGAGGGACACCACTCATAACATCACCAATTTCAGAAAACGTTCCTCGCACCATCACCCTCTGCTTTCTGTGTCTGAGCCAATATAGTTAAGATAGTCTCAAACTGCCTATAACTTTAAATTGAAAAAAGGGCATTCATTACATACATAAATAAATGTGTTTGTGTGTGAGTGTGCCCGTTTACAGGCTGGCATCCTAACCAGGGTTGGTGCTGCCCTGTACCTGATGCTGCTGGAAGGTGCCAAGTCCATCCTTTAGAATAAACTGGCTTAGGCAAATGAACAAAGAAAAGTGTGAATGTGTGTGCCCAGCAGTGGACTGGCACCTCTTCCATGGTTGGTATCTGCTTTACACTTGATGTTGCCATGATTAATTGAATAGTTCCAGATGATCCTGAAATGGGATACAAGGGTTCATAAAACAAATGAACAAATGTCAGGGTGTGAGTGCAATAGTGTTCGTGTGCAATTAAGGTCTTATGTTGAATGTTTGTGTGCTACCTTATTTCTTCTTATCCTTTCTTATCCTTTTTTTTATTATATTTTATTTATACTTTGACACCGAAGGGACTGCACCTAATTTTGTTGTATTTGTTACAATGACAATAAAGATATTCTGATTCTGAGAGTGAGTGTGCCTTGTGATGGACTGCCATCCCATCAGGCGTTGGTTCCTGCCTTTCACTCTGTGTTACCTTGACAGGCTCTGCCTCCCTAAATTCTGTATTGGAGTAATCTGGTCAAGAAAATGGTTGGACTTCTCATAAAGAGTACCAACATAAAGCAGTTTAAAGATCCAAAAAGAATAAGATGCAAAACAATAAGAAAAATTGTATAAAAAGGATGGGTAGCCCCCAGGGCTCTAACCCTCCGTACAAGGAGTTCATTACAGCTTGGCAGCTGGCACCAGGCAGCACTTTCTTTTTTTTTTTTGCATTCCTGATCTTGGAGATTAGAATGAATGGAGGAGCCTGTAGTTTTTGGCCGGGCTTTGTTCAGATGAAGGAGAATGAGTACCTTGTTAGAAGTGCACCTTGGTGTCTGTCAGGCCAAGCCGTCTGCCAGGATCCTGTGCTCCTTATTCCTTTCTTTGTAAGGACTGAGGGACTGTCTGCCCCAGGTGTAGCGCGCCATGTGTCATAGTCTATCAGTGGCAGCCGGGGACACACTCACCCTGAGCTGAAAACGGCAATATGAATGGCTGCCTATTTCAGGGAAAGCTCTATATGAAATAAGGAGCTCCTGTCTGGTAAAAGTGAACCGTGAGAGTCTCCAGAAGGTGCTCTGCTCATCCTGCACCACACCAGCTCACCCGCAGCTCTTAGGGTGCCCTAGTTAATATATGTCCATAGTGTCTGACATGGCAGACAATGAGTTGAATGACCCCTCATCCCCATTAACATGACACACAGGTCTCAGCCCTGCTTTCTAGTGACAAGTTCCCTTTATTTTAAGTTCATTATCTTTGTGAAAGGTGCCATATTGAATTTTACCACTCAGACACTAATGTTTGACTCAACAACATTGCATTAGCGTGGCTGATTGGCTAATTAGGGTAATCCCCAAGGTTTCCAGTTCAATCCCATCCTTCGACTCACAGTGTGACCCTGAATGAGCCACTTAGCCTGCTTGTGATTCAAATATACAAATCAGGAGGTCCCGGTTAAAGTGGTAGGCATTGTAAGCCCTAAATAGGGCAGATCAGTGTCTAATTCACTTGAGGACCCTGAGGGAGTCATTCAAACTTCTTGTGCTCAGGAGTAGAAGTAGAGGGTTGCTGGGAATGTGACAGGCATGATAGCTTAGTGACATCTAAATCATTAGGATGCCAGTTCAATTACCATCTGAGGCTCACTTCTATGACCCTGAGCAAATCATTTAACATGGAGACAGTGACATTGTGGTAATCATTATGGCTTATTTGCTAAAGGGTTGTAAAGCAAACCATAAAGATGTCTGTTCAGTCTCCATTCCTGGCTTACTTTAGAACCCTGGGGGGCATCAGCTAAACTGTCTGTGCTCCAGTTATAAAAAGTGTCCTTGTCATTATAAAGTACTTTAGGATGGGGTACAGTGCAGAAAGGCACTGTATTAAATGAAGGGTGGTTACTCGTGTTTATCTCTCAAAAGCCCCCCACCAGACTCTTTAGGAAGCATCTGCCATTTGGGCAGTCATGCTAACTAAACTCCATAAACTTAAACCTGTTTTGTTTTGTAGAGCGATGTGTCATCACACGTCTTTCAGCCAGGCGCATTTCCAGTTAGGCATTGCGTCATTTCATCCATCGGCCAAGTCACGAATTAAACCACAAAGAAGGGAGCCAGCATTAAGGGCCTAATGGAAGCAGGCTGCGTGCCAGACCCGCTATCCCTTATAGCACCTTAAATCTCAACATGCCACCCTCCATCCTCTTCATTAGCTTTGGCACGTTGACTTTTATGAACTGAAGCCCAGCCCTTAGGGGTCTTGAACACACAAACACTGCAGTTCCTCTGAACTCCAAGGTTTCCTCACTGGATTTTACTCCATTTGCTAAGCGGTGTTCCCAGTTCAGTTTTGCTTTCTGACTTTGCTCCTTGTCTTGCTACTGGTTGCTGGGTGGCATTGCTCCTCTTCTGGCACTGATTAGCTCCGCCGCTCTATTTAATTGTATAAAACACGGCTTTTCCAGAGATTTTAAGTTGCAGTCTTCATTTGAATAATCAGTGAGCAGGGGGCTCCTGTGACCCCCAGTTTTGTAGTTTGACATCCACAATGACTCAGTCCAATCTGTCTGCAAGTCATCCAAATCCAAACAGGCTTGATTTTGTCTTAAATCTTAGGGGTGAGCTGTGTGTGTGTTGCGAATGGTGAGGACCAATGAGCACTCATTCAGAAGTCTAAAAATGAGCAATAAGGAGCATGGGGGGGGGCAAACAGAAGAGAGGCTCATCTGTGTCATGTATTGTGTTTTATGTACCACAACAGAATGGAAAAAGGGCAGAGACTGTGGCCTGTGCACCCTTCGGACAGCCCTGGCTCCGTCAGGCAACATGTTTTTGACTGTCAGAAAAGTTGGCGAGCTCACAACACTTTGGAAATGTGAATCTGTGCTGGAAAGTCACCACTGAGTCGTGTGGTTTGTCAGGACCTATGAGTTCTAATTATGTAATCTGATATACTCAAGTGACAAGACTAGCAACTACAGTTGTCAAGTCTGACATGTCCTCTAACTAGAAGTTGTATATAATGTTCCACAGGTTTGAAGCAACCACCGGGTACCACTGTGGGGCTATCAGGGCTTAATGTGAGAGTGAGGTGGGTGAGGTACCTCTAGTCATGGAGCAAGAATAAACTATCGGAAGAATGAGGAGCCTGAACGTAAGCACAGATCTATGCTGGGTTAATTTCCTTAACTACTCCATTAAGTTCTTAAGCATGGAAAGGGCACTATATTAATAAAATGTATTAATATTATTATACCCTCCTTTCTGCACTCTTTGGTATGCCGGTGCATTTGCCAGAGGTCACCCAGATGTTTCAGGCTTTGAATAAGTTTGTTTTTCTGCTGAGGACTTGTTGAAGAATATGGGCCGTGCAGAGGAGTGCGATCTTCTGGGTCTGACTCTACATGGGAATTTGTCCAGCTGCTCTTGATGGTTCCCAGTGCACCTATGACTACTGGAGTCACTCACGTCGTCATGATTCACATGCATCTGACTTTTATCTCTAGGTTTTTAACATCTGATGATCTTCTCTGCCTCCTTGCTCAGGATGTTGCTGTTATCCAGGATCGCCACATCAATGAAGACACATGACTGTTCTTGTCATTAAACACAATGTCTGGCCTATTGGTACAGTCGGTGGGAATAGTCTTGTCCCACATGATGATACAGTGAATTATGTGAATTTCCCCTTGGGATTAATAATCTATCTATCTATCTATCTATCTATCTATCTATCTATCTATCTATCTATCTATCTATCTATCTATCTATCTATCTATCTATCTATCTATCTATCTATCTATCTATCTATCTATCTATCTACAGTCTCCGGTGTCAATGACTGCATTTGGCATATGCTTGTACCACTTGTCCTTTGTTAGAACACCCAGCTGTTGACATAATGCCCAGTACAGGTACATATCATTGTGACGTTTGAGATATTCCTTCAGGGCCAGCACACAGCATTCAGACACTATGTGGCTGATGGTCTCCTCATTATTATTATTATTTTTATTATTATTATTATTATTATTGGAGAGGTGGAGACATGCTCTAGAGAGGAGAGGAATGAAGGTTAGTAGGAACAAGACAGAATACACGTGTGAATGATAGGAAGATCAGTGGAATGGTGAGGATGCAGAAAGTAGAGCTGGTGAAGGTGGATGAATTTAAATACTTGGCATCAACAGTACAGAGTAATGGAGATTGTGGAAGAGAGTTGTAGAAGAGAGTGCAGGCAGGGTGAAATGGGTGGAGAAGAGTGTCAGGAGTGTTTTGTGACAGACGGATATCAGCAAGAGTGAAAGGGAAGGTCTACAGGACTGTAATGAGACCAGCTATGTTATATGGGTTGGAGACGGTGGCACTGACCAGAAAGTAGGAGACAGAGCTGGAGGTGGCAGAGTTAATGATGCTAAGATTTGCACTTGGTGTGATGAGGATGGACAGGATTAGAAATGAGGACATTAGAGGGTCAGCTCAAGTTGGACGGTTGGGAGACAAAGTCACAGATGCGAGATTGCGTTGGTTTGGACATGTGCAGAGAAGAGATGCTGGGTATATTGGGAGAAGGATGCTAAAGATAGAGCTGCCAGGCAAGAGGAAAAGAGGAAGGCCTAAGGGAAGATTTATGGATGTGGTGAGAGAGGACATGCAGGTGATGGGTGTAACAGAACAAAATGTAGAGAATAAGAGGATATGGAACAAGATGATCCACTGTGGCAATTACTAATGGGAGCAGCCAAAAGAAGAAGAAAAAGAATTATTATTATTATTATTATTATTATTTACTACTAGGTTGCTCTCCGGATAACTTTCCTGATTCACACACACATCTAGTTGAGCAGTTGTGGAGTGGGACTTTAACTCAACATGTTGACATTTTGGTCCCTATTTCTGATTCGTTGTGCAAGCCACCCTACCTACTGAATTGTAAAGCATCCATCTTTTGTATGTCTCCGTGGATATACACCACTGGTCTTCCAATTTTTATTGAAATTTAAGCAGTTTAAGTCGAGTGAATAATCTGAAATGGTAATAAGGTAACTACAAAACTGTCAGAGGTTAAGAAAAAAGTTTAAGTTACCAAAACCTGAATAATGAAGTAATTATCGGAGTTAAAGAAAAAGGTCTTTTCAGGGAACAGGTCATGGGGTAACAACTTAGTTTTTATCTGCAGCAATGGAAATTCATTACGCCTTAAATTCTGATGCAAACAATTCTTGCAGGTGTCCCAACTATCACTTGAAAACCTTCTGTCTATATAAAAGGAGTGCTGGAAGAAACTGTGTTGCTGTACCCTCTTAAGCATTATGTGTTCAATATTGCAGTGTACACTCGCTGAGCACATTCTTAGGACCACTATATTAATATTGGGTAGGACCACCTTTTGCTCTCAATGCAGCCCCAGACCTTCATGGCATGGATTCTATAAGATGTTGGAGACATTCTATTTACATTCTGGCCCATGTTGACATGTTTGCATCACGTGATTTGTCAGATGTACTGTCATGCTGTAGCCCTTCCGTTCTGCCACATCCCAAAGTTGGTTGATTGAATTCAGATCCAGTGACTGGAAAGCCCACTGAACGCATTGACATGAAACCAGTCTGATATGAGTTCTGCTTTGTGGCATGGTGTATTATCATGCTGGACGTAGCAATTAGAAAATGGGTAAATCATGGCAATGAAGGCATGCACATGGTCAGCAACAATACTGAAGTAAGCTGTGGCATTCAAGTTATGATTGTTTGGTATCAACAGCCCCAAAGGGAACCAAGAAAACTCACAGGACAACAACACCAATCGCAGCTCACAGTGGTGAAAGCAGGCAAGTCTCACTACCTTGTGTTTTAATTTCAGAGAACATTGAGGTAATAATCTGTTTAAATGTCAATGAAAACTGGAAAAATGCGGGTGTTCTAATACTTTTGTCTGTTACTATATGTGTCTACCAAGTGATGATCAATTCATCAGTTCCTGGGCAGCTCCTAATCCACTCCAATAGGCTGGATTGATTCCTTTGCTATGTCACATGATGAGCTGGGTGAATCTCTTAAGTGTGTGACATGGAGAACGGAATGGATGTTATACAGTCACAAGGCCACCTTCCTCTTTAGAACACAAGGGAGACCACTGGAAGACAACCAGCTGCATTACCGCTGTCCCACCTCAGACCCCTCACTTCCTGCATCAAGCTTTAGATTATTAAAACTATAAGGTCAGTTAAGAAGAGCAGATATTTATTTTAATACTCTCCTGGTTGTCATCACAATGAACAGTGGCGACATGTTGCATGTTGATCAGACACACAAGTAACAATTTCACTTCAGCCTGTTCAATGTGACATTTCTTCTACTACTGCTGCTACCATTGAAAGACATATCAGTGGTGCTGATCACAAGTTTGGCTAGTGTGCTCCCCAGTGGGTTCTGTAGCTCCCCAAACTCCCAACACACAGGCTCGGACACAAGTTCGCAAGGTTTTTTATTGGTGAGAAACTCTTCCTAAAGTAAGTGTTTCCCACACCGCAACCACACCTTTAAATTAGACAACACTGGCGTCTCTTCCTCATCTCTTTCTTCACTCCTCCCGGCAAGCTTCGTCTTCCTCCTCCCAGTTCTTGCCCTCAGAACTGCAGCAGGCTGCTCCTTTTATGTGACACCCGGAAGTACTTCCATTGTCCTGAAATGGTGGCCTGGGAGTCCAACAAAGCAGGACTCGCTAGTCCCCTCAGCACCTCTTAGCATTAACATTATACATAGTTATTATCTGTTTTTCACCTGCATTATTATCATTCTTTAATTTAATATTATTTATTGTATCAGTATGCTGCTGCTGAAGAATGTGAATTTCCCATTGGGATTAATAAAGTATCTATCTATCTATCTATCTATCTATCTATCTATCTATCTATCTATCTATCTATCTATCTATCTATCTATCTATCTATCTATCTATCTATCTATCTATCTATCTATCTATCTATCTATCTATCTATCTAGCAACATCCACGGAATCCAACAGGGCTGAGCCAACAAACTACAGCTCCTAATATGCCCTGTGGGAACTTGTAAAGGTTCTGTAATCCAGGAAGGCTGCAATCTAGTATTTCTGGAAAGATAGTGCCCAAAGCAAGCTACCTTTCCCTGTCCTTCCATTCCAGGGGTACATGGGTGTCAGGGCTGGGTAATGATTTCAATTCAGTTCCGGCTAGGATGTCAGTCCCCGTGTGGTGCCCCTGACAACATGTAGAATTTAAGGAGTTAAGACTGGCAACAAAACATCATTGGAGCTCCACAAGGCTATAGCCATACTAACTATTCACTTATGACTATACTGACAGATATGACATTAATCATATAATTACATTTGCTGAAGACACCACAGTCTTTGGTCTCAATACAAAGAATGATAAGATTGCATACTGTCAGGAGATTAACTGTCTGGCTGACTGCTGTCTCATCAACATCCTCACCTCGAGCTTTAACAAAGCTAAAGAAATAGTTCTGGACTTCGGGAAGGGAGAGGTGAACCACTCAAGAGCAGTGGTGGAGAGAGTGGACAGTTTCAGATTTCACGTTTTTCAAATCTCAGAGAAACAAAACTGGTCATAAAAATCCAATGCCATATTTGAAAAAGCACAGCAGTGCCTACACTCCCTCAGATGATTGAGGGAGTGTGGTATGCAGAAAGAAATCCTGGTGAACTTCTACTGCAGCACACTTGAAAGCATTCTGACAGGAGGGATCACAATCTGGTATGGGGACACCACAGCCCAGGAAAAGGGCGGAGGAAAAGGAACAGCGTAACACCACAGTAGACTCCATACACACCAAACGTTGCTATTCTGCATGACCCTACTCACCCTGGGCACATTCTGTTCAGAACGTAGGCATGTTAGTATCAACCCTAAAATTGTTTTTACCCATTGGCGGTCCATCATTCCAATAAATTGTGCCACAGTTTATTGAATAACTGAACTGTACATTAAACACACATTTAATATCCATCAACATACTACCTGGTCATCTAAGTGTTCTGTAGTAGTGCCTTGCCCTTGTTTTGTCGTATCATATATGGGTGACCTGTAGCTGACTGGACAGATCGAGTAAGATTTCCAATTGTGGATTTGTACAAAAGGCAAATGAAGAATCTTGAAATGGTGTTTTCCTATTCATTTCTAGCCCTTTATATTTGGCATCCATAGTAGGTTATTTGGAGTGACGGCTTTAACACAATGAATGGCTCAGCACCCTCTGGGATGCTTTCTTGATACCAGTGTTATTTTGTGAATTACTGGGTGGTTTTCAAATCTCTTTGGCTTTACTAATCTGTTTAGTTTACAGGTCCAGGAATGACTGGGTGGCTTTGGTTCTTATATGAAATTCTATGATGACGTGCAACTTACTAGTTGATAATGACTTGGACTGGACTCATTGGGTTTCTCCATACTCTTTGTGAAATATTGAGCTCATCTAGGTCTGCTCTGTGATTTACAGAATGGTTCCCAGTCCTCTCTGGAATACTGGGTTGGTTGCTTAACAACTGCAAGAGTTTAGTTGCTTGTACATCCTCTCTTATGAATTTCCAATCTATCCTAGAATACTGGGCTGTACTCTCTATGGCATACTGAGATGAATTATTGAGGTAACCCATAATTCCTAACCTGTGCTTGAATACTGGCCTGGTTACTCCACCATTCCATTACATACATATGAGTTTGACCAACAGCTGATTATTGCCTGTGAAGTTCTCATTCCACTTTGGAATCATTGTTTAATAAAACACTAGTTTAGGAATTAATTTGAGATGGCAGCTAATAACTCTGGAATACTTTGTTGGCTGTTTACTCCTTCTATGAGCTAATGGATGTTTCCCATAATTCTGAACAATGAAAGATCAAATTCTTTCAAGCTTAAATTGTTTTGATGGTAGCTTCTTAAGAGCTAAGACAAGAGTAAGTAGTCTAGTGTTCTGTTTAGTTCTGCGTTCTTCACTTGTGATGGTCAATTTCATAACCTGGTCCTGTAACACTTGTTCCCAAACACTCCCTCATACTGATATTCACTCAATTATGTTGACCTCTTTTGTAAGCTGCTTTGGATAAAAGTGACTGTTATGTGAAAAAATAGAAAGGGAAATTTAAAATATTCCAAGGTACCGTGGGGTACCAGTCCAATCTGTAATACTGGGTTGATTACTGAGTAGCACCAAACTCACATCCAGTGCTGCTCACAATCCACTTTGAAATACCACCTTAAGCTCCAAGATAATTCTTGAGTTGTTAGGTGATTCCCAATCCATGCTGGAATATCAGGTTGGTTGCTTTAGTATTCTATGAGTTCATGGGTGTTTTCCAAGTTGAATCCTTCTCTCCTTTGTGACTTATTTACTGGCTCAGGTCAGGTTGGGGAGCATGCACTGGCACGGCATGTTGCCACCCACCACACGATGAAGCAGCTCAGGATCTCGGTTGGTAACCCCCCAGGAAGACACACAGTTCAACCCCAACTTCCGGAAATGACCATCTATCTGTTGCAGCCAGGTGTTATGTGGGTGTCCCCTTGACCTGGTCTTGCTACTTGGGTCCTCAACAATTTGAATCCTGTGAGCTGGATCACCCTCGGGGAATCACACCACATGGCCGTAGTGCCGTAACTGATACTCCCTCACAGTTTAGGTAATTCTGGAATCCGTGAGCAACCACTTATTTGACACAAAGTCAAACCAGCAGTATCCAAGGATTCTCCGAAGAGACACAGTACCAAAGGAGTCCAGTCTTCATCTCAGGTCACTGGATAGCATCCATGTCTCGCAACGATATATGCAAGACAGGAAGCTCCAGGACTCTAAAGACTTGGACCTTCATCCTTTACAGAGATAATCATTAGCGCCACACACCCCTTTCCAACGACCTCATGACTCCCCACGCTCTCGCAATCCGTGTACTATCCTGGGTATGACGTTAAACTGCATTCAGCCCTGCAAGCGGTCCCCCAACTTGCAGGGAAATCATGGGGGTTAGTGGTCGGATTGGCACTCCAGCCACCATAAAAAAAAAACTTCACGCAGCTCTGAGATGACAGACAAGACTCTTTTGTACTCTTCGTGGGAGTAGCGCTGCTGCAGCCACCCATAGGAAAGCTGCTAGCATTATGAAGGGGATGGAAGAGTTAAAACCGTTGGAGAGGCAATGGGGTCAGACCTGTTGGATATCAGAACTGGTGTGGCGCTGAGGTGTTGTAATAAGAGCATCTCTGTATTTGTGATGAGACAAGACTTTTTCCCGGGGATGAGACATGATCTTTTGAAGAGAGATATTTTGAAGAGAGACAGAGAGACACTTTCATGTCCCACGAGACAGTCAAGTACCGTCATACTTACAACCTTTGGAAGCAAGTCTCATGATACACATGCAGAGTAGGTTAGAGATAATGGAAGTAGGAAAATTCGAAAGTCTCAAAAAATGAGAGTAAAGATGGAACAAATGGAAAATATTACTCTGTGAAATAATGGAACAGTGAAAAGAGATCGAATAGTGTTTGAGGATGTCTGGGAGAGATTCCCATTCCACACAAAATGCAGATCACGTGCCATGGCAGCAGCAGCAAGCCAGCAGCTGATCGAGCAAAGAGGAGGTAAAAAAAACAACTTTTATTTGTTTCCCATTGTATCACCGTTTAAGAGGGGTTTTGGAGGAGTGACCGGGTCTCCTTGAGGTGCATTCAGCCCCCTTCTTCAAAACAGTGCGAAGGGCTGGTGGGTGGGGGGGTTTGGGGAAGGGGTTGACGAGTGAAATTTAATATGTCACTGTGCTCTGTGTAAATATATTTTATAAATCTGCCTTTTTCTACTTACATTCACAGTTAACTCAGAGCCAGATTTAGCACCGGGGCTCATCATTTAGAACTGCTAAGCAAGCATTATGAGACAAGACAGATAAAGACAACTGGGAAATGGGCAGTCAGGCTGAGGACTGTTGTATACTATTTTTGTCTGTCAAAGTCAGCATGAAACTGTATCCTCTTTTGCCTTGTTTAGAATGGCCTGATTCACAGAAGTGGGGGCCTGCACATGAAGAAGGAGTATAAAGCCTTGGTACATTGCCCGGCACACCTTTGGAGCCAACGGATGGATGGGAGATAACGTCATCCGATCCTGAAAATCCTTCCACTGCAACGGCAAAAATGGCAGATTACACATTGGGCCCCCACTCCCCAACTGGATTTTGCCATTGGCTTCCTTCGTCTGTTATGCAGCTTAAGTCGTCATTAAACAAAGCCAAGTTATTTCTCCTATGTGATTTCTTACCGCCGTATCACTAAGGGGAGGGGTATCGCCTTTTTATATTATATCTTTATAGTTTCGGGTTATGTAAGACGCCACCATTACAAAAGAACTCATTCCCAGGGATCTAACGCCCCCAGCTGGATACTGGTGTTGCCTGCTGCATGGCAGCAGCTGGGTCTCAGTTTGAGGTGGTCCATCCAGGTAGGCGTGTAGAGCATCTTGTCTCTCTGCCGCTTACTGGCTCGGTCACATAAATCTCTAGGAGTTGCTTGGTGTTTTTCACTTCTCTCTCTGGCCAACTGACATCGATTTTGGCCCCAGAGTTGTGGGGTTGCTCTCTATCTTCTCCAAGCTTTCAGTGGCTTCATTTTGAATCTGTGAGTCACTGGGAGGCTTTCAGTGATGACATTAGGATACCTGAATATGTTCAGGTAGATGAGTCCCTGCTTTTAAAGGATGACAGCACATCTACTGTAAATCATATCCGTCACCTGTTTCCATATGGACACAACTTCTACCCTGTGTGGTGGATGACCATGGCCCTTACCCGACTGGGATGCCCGAAATACTGGAAGGACTAGAGGAGAGAATAAGCACAGACCATTATCTCAGCTGGAGTGCAGCCCCCCTGGGTTGCAGCAGCACCTTGGATTTCCACAGGGCTTCATGGGAGTTGGAATTTCGTACAACCCTACTGGGTTGTGTGGGTGCCACCACAGGGTGCTGCATAGCCCTACTATGTTGGGCTCCCGCTACACCCGGAAGTACTTCTGGACCATGTTAATGGTGCAGCATAAAAGAGCCAGGGGGAGCTAGAGTCAGGAGGAAGAGGATGAAGCTTGCCAGAGGAAGAGTGGAGGGGGAAGAACAGAAAGGAGAGAAGATAAAGTGCTGTGTGTTGTATCATTGACTGTACTGGGGCTTTATACTGCACTGTGCAGGTGGGAATCAAAAAGGAAGCGTTCCCATACCTAAAATAAACATGTATGGTGCTGGACTTGTGCTACTGACTGTCTGTGTCGGGTGTTGGTGAGCTGGAGAGCCCCTGGTGGTCATACCTGGCACATGACAAACGGCTGAAAGTCAGCTGTAATGTGACTATAAAAAGTATTCACACTTTATTGTTGTACAGCTTTGAATCAGAATGAATGTAGACTGCTTAATGGCAAAGTGAAAACAGATCTCTGCAAAGTTATCTAAACTAATTAAAAATACAAATAATTGATTGCACAAGTATTCAAGTCATTACTTAGTAGATGTGCTTTCGGCAGCCATGACAGCCTTGAGTCTATGTGCACAGGTCTCTATCGGCTTTGCACTTCTGAACACTTTAATTTCTCCCCAATCTTCCCTGCATGAGGACTATGAGTGAACAATCCTGTTCAAGTCCAGCCACAAATCCTCAGTTGGACTGAGATCTAGACTCTGACTTGGACGTGCCAGGACATTAACATTGTTGTTTTGAAGCCATTCCTCTGTAGATTTGGCTTTATGCTTGAGGTGGTTGTCTTGCTGGAAAACAAATCTTCTGCCAAGGTGTAGGTTTGCAGATTGCATCAGGTTTTACTTCAGGATTTCATCATATTTTGTAGTCGTTTTGCCCTCACAAGCCTTCCAGTGCCAGGTGCAGAGAAGCATTCCCACAGCGTGATGCTGCCACCACTTTGCTTCATGACAGAGATAGTGCGTTTTTGATAATGTGTATTTTTTAAACATGCCATTTAGCATGTTTGCCAAAAAGGTCCATTTTGGTCTCATCAGATCATAAAACCGTCTCATATGCCTTCTGACAAATACATGTCAGGTGAGTATTTTTCTCTTTGCCACTCTCCTTTAAAGCTGTGACTAGTGAAGTTCTTGGTGTATCGGGTCAAGTGATAAGGCCAATAGTTGGAGTGCCAACTGGGAAAACCCTCTTTAACTATGGAAATAAAAACAGAACAAAGCAAGTGCACAATGGCGCTACATTAAAACAACTGGCTAATAGCCTCTTCTTGCCCTCTATAGACATTTCTAGGAAGGGCTGGTTCGGAGCCGTTTCTCACCATCAGACTCTCAGGTCCAAATGAGATTCCACCTTCCCGGGACTTCTCCCTTTTATATCAGAAAGGGGGCAGGACTTCTCTGGCTCCCTTGCCCTCAATGGGTGATTTCTCGGTGTTAGCCACAGCACCCGCCCCTCGTGTAACATCATGCAACATTTGTTGTCTGCATTATCTCTCCAATCTAAGGCACTGTATCTTTTAACTCCTCAAGGTTCTCACAGGTCTTTTGGTGACTCTTCCTCACTTGTCTTCTTATTGCATGATCACTCAGTTTTGGTAGACGGCCTGCTCCACAGACTTACAGCTCTGCAATACTCTTTCCAGGTCTTTACCTGGACACCAAGGGATATTCAGTGACTTGGATGTTTTCTTGTTTCCATCCCATGCATCTTTCCACAGAGTTGCTTGGAGTGTTTGTTTGTCTTCGTTGTGTATATTGACTCACCACACTGACTCGTTACAAGGTGGTCCTTCCAGATAGCTATAGGTGCATTTACACTACAATCAACTGAGTCCCCTCAACCACATACAGGTGACCTAACTAATTCTGTGAATGTTTAGCCCAACTGACTGCACCAGTGATGGTTTAGGTGTCTCATATTAAAGGGGTGAATACTTACGAGATCAGTTAACTTTGTGTTTTATATTTGTAATTAATTCAGATCACTTTTCAAAGATCTGTCTTCACTTTGACATTAAATGAGAACTGAAGCAAAATGATAAATGGTTAACACAGCACCTCACTCTACTACCGCACTTTGACATTAAAGTGTCTTTTTCTGTTGATCAGCTTCATAAAAGACTAATTAAATTCACTGGGATTCAATTTTATATAACAATACAAGGTGAACACTTCTAAGGGGGTGAATACTTTCAGTAGGCTCTGTAGTTCTGGCGTGGGTTTAAAGTGCCTCATGGTACACCTGCCCCTATGCCCAAACCCCTCCCTGGATCCACAGATCACTTAGCCCTGCCACAGACCACTTACCCAGCTGGCATCTCTCTCTCTTGTCCAAGCCCACCTTAAACCCTGGGTCCTCCATTACTTCACTCATTATTTATATGGATGTAACAAGCTGATGCCTAAAGCCAAGCACGTGCTATCTTGAATCAGACTTGCTTTTAATCTCTGATTTAGATCTCTACGTGAAGCCAAGCGACTCCAGGATTACCTGCTAAAGCCCATCGGGTTAACGGCAGGCGAGCCTGGGAACGGGACACGCTGTGGTGAATGCTAAATACTGTACAGTATCTATTTCTGTAACAATCAGCTTCTTATTACTCCATCAATCAGACAAACTGCAATAATATTATTTTTTCAATTAAAATGCCCTTGTCTCGTTCCAACTGGTTAGAGCTTTTTTTTTATTTTATTATTATTATTTTTCTTTTTCTCTTTTTTAATTCTCTCTAAACCGCACTGGTATTATATTGCAGAACAGATTCCCAAGACAGAACAGCAGCCAAGCTATAATGGACTTAAATTAAATTGCTGCTTCAAGTGAATTTAGCCTAATGGCCTTAATAATTGCCCATTGCATTTATTCACTTATTTCATTGAGCTATTTATTCTGTGGCGGAAATGCCTTTCACTGTGGACAATTCAGCCCAGGTCTTTTGGAGAGAATAAGACACTGATATGGCCTCAACTCCCGGGTGTAATGAATGGTGTTTGCATTTTAATCATAATGGAGGTGGCATGGCGATGCAGTGGTTAGCACTGACACCTCACAACTCAGACATGCTTGCTTTAAGTCCTGTGTCTGCTCGTTGTCCTTGTGGAGCTTCTCTCCCTCTAAAAGGCCCACTTATCAGGTTTACTGGCCCGTGATGGACTGGTTCTGCATCAGCTACCCAAGTCAACCCAGAACTGAATTAAGTGGCTTGGCAAATGTTAAGGTCTGCTTCTCTACAATGACAGCAGCTTTGGGAGAGACTGGGCTCAGAATATGGCATGGATTGGTGGAACTGAGAAGACAATAATTACATAAACAATTGTGGTCAAAGAACAGTGTGGTAAGTCATAAGCCAAGAGGGGTCCGTAAAGCTAGAGCCAAGAAATACGAGATGAAATTCTTGCATTTTTCAACAAGAACATAGGGACACGGCTGGAAATTTGTGAAGGGCAGATTTCCCACAAATGTTCAGATCGTTTTTCTACATACAAAGAACCACAGAAACATGGAATAAATGACCAAGAAGTGTGGTGGAGAGTAGGACTTTAGGGACCTTCCAATCTCAACTTGAACAGGACAGCTGAATCACAATTACAGTAATCCCTCCTCCATCGCGGGGGTTGCGTTCCAGAGCCACCCGCGAAATAAGAAAATCCACGAAGTAGAAACCATGTTTATATGGTTATTTTTATATATTTTAAGTCCTTATAAACTCTCCCACATGGTTTATAAATATTCCCCATACAGTTATACAGCATAAACCCTTTATATTCTGTTAGTTATTAGGTAAGATTCGTTGAAATTATGTATGTAAACACAGTTTATATACTACTCACAAACATATTTATCCTATATAATTGAGGAGTTTTATTTAATACGTAATACAGTTTTAAACATATTGTAATTGAGTAAGTAATATAAAAATAAGTGAAAAATCTATAACATGTAAATGCTGTACATAAAACCAAAATGTTATTTTAAAGATACTGTAGAGTGTCTCCGATATCACATTTGTTACAGCCATTACGATAGACAGGCCACCGGCAATAAATACCAACAATGCAAGGAAAAAATTGTATAAAATGTGTGCACAGTTACAATAAACGTACATACATGTACTAAGTATGTAGAAAAATAGTTTTGGGTACTCACCAACTTGTCAGATAACGATGACATTTACTGCACTGTCACAGCTGTTCTAAAGGAGCCTCTTCAGGTGACTGTGTAGCATCGCCATCGTCTTCTTCCACTGAAGGCGTACTAGGCAGTGTTTTGCGTGTAAGGAACATCGTGATGGGCAGTTGCCGGCGCTGCTTTTTCATTTGTGTAAAGAGGTTCCTATACACTTCCGTGGCGCCGTCAAGAGCATTTTTAAATTGCAAAGAACAAATCATTTGCGGGTCCCATTCTTCAACTGATGTCTGGAGATCTTTTGCCATTCGTAGAATGGTCATGAGACACTCAAGAGTTAGCACAGCACCCAGGAGCTTAACCGCGTGCTCTGATTGGGTAGCTTCTCAGCCATCCGCCAATAGCGTCCCTTGTTTGAATTCAAATGCGTCCCTTGTTTGAATTCAAATGGGCAAATCAACTGAGGAAGCACACGTACTGTAGACCGCAGACATCCACGAAGCAGTGAAAAATCCGCGATATATATTCACATATGCTTACATTTAAAATCCGCGATGGAGTGAAGCCACGAAAGACGAAGCGCGATATAGCGAGGGATCACTGTATTCTAATGTTCTAATTTGAAGTCAGCACGAAAAAAACTATTAACTAATAATAAGAACTAGCAGCCGTACCACATGCACTTCAGAAGGGGTCATCCACCTGAAGCTATGAATGTACTTGGATGGGAGACCAACCAGGAAAAAACTTGAGTTGCTGCTGGAAGAGGTCTTGGTGAGGCCAATGGGGGGGCCTACCCTGTGGTCTGAATGTGGATTGCAATGCCCCAGTGCAGTGATGGTGGTACAATGTTGTAAAAATGGTGTCATTCTTCAGAGGAGAACCAAAACTGAGGGTGTGGCTCTCTGTGGTCATTAAAGATCCCTGGGCATCCTTCATAAAGAGTAGGGTGTAACCCAATGTCCTTGCTAAATTGCCCACCATGGCCTAGTCATTCTGGCCCTATAATCATCCACTGTCTCTGATTGGCTATCTCTCTCACCACTTCACCACCTAACAGTTAATGTGTGGTGAGCGTACTGGCGCAAAAAAGGCTGCCATCGCATCATCTGGGTGGATGCTGCACATTTGCAGAGGTTGAAGTGGCTCTTCACTCACAGTGTAAACCACTTTGAGTATCTTGAACAACACTATATAAATGTAATGATTAAAAGAGTTGAGCCTATACAGTTTAAGCAAAAGAAGATTAAGAGGTGACATGACTGAAGTGTTTAAAATTATGAAGGGAATTAGTACAGTGGATCGAGACTGTTATTTTAAAATGAGTTCATCAAGAAGACAGGGACATAGTTGGAAACTTGTTAAGGGTAAATTTCGCACAAAAATTAGGAAGATTTTCTTTACACAAAGAACGATAGACACTTGGAATAAGCTACCAAGTAGTGTGGTAGACAGTAAGACTTTACGGACTTTCAAAACTCGACTTGATGTTTTTTTGTAAAAAATAAGTGGATAGGACTGGCGAGCTTTGTTGGGCTGAACGGCCTGTTCTCGTCTAGAGTGTTCTAATGAATTATTATTATGATTATTATTATTTTTATTAACTAAGGCTAAGGTTTTTCTGATAGTGAATTTAAACTTTGACAACCAGAAAGGGCACAACCCTGATCATTAAACAGTTGTCAGCACACAACAAGGTTAGCAACAGCATAGCAGCCATCAATGAAACCATCCCAAAATGGCAGTGCCTATAAGCAAAACAAAACAGTGCCCAGAGAGCATCATTTTTAATTAAGTTAAAAACATAAAGGGGATAAAAATAAGTACAATCAATGGATCCCCTGACCTTCAAATCTGCAAAAATTAAGGGAACTCTTAAATCACACATCAGAGCATTATGAATGAAATATTCAAGTGGAAAATCCTAACTGAATAATACTGTGTAATTCATTGAGAACAAAATGATGTAAAAACGGTCAATAGAATCAAAATCAAAAACCCAATGATGGCTGATTCAACATCTCACTGAAAATCAAAGTCAAAAATTGAAATCACAGGCTGAACCAACTTACGTGAATTTCATCACAGCAACTCCTAATGGAACTCAGTAGTGGGTATGGCCCCTCCATGTGCCTGTGTTCACTCCTGAAAACGGCTGGGTATACTCCTGATGAGATGGTGGATGGTGTCCTGAGGGATCTCCTCCCAGACTTGGATCAGGGCACCAGTGATCCCCTGGACAGTCTGTGGCAGTACTTGGCACCACTACATAACATCTCAGAGGTGCTCAGTTGGATTCAGGTCCAGGGAATGTGTGGGCCAGTCAATGGACTCAATGCCCTCATCATCCAGAAACTGCCTACACTCTCTGGCCAAATGAGGCTGGGCATTGTCCTGCACCAGGAGGTACCCAGGGCCACTGCACCAGTGTAAGACCTGACCTGTTTCATCCCAATACCTAACAACAGTCAGGGTAACCCTCCAAGGATATGCTACACATTGGCAGTGGTTGAAGTGGCTCTCCACTCACAATATACAGTGTTTTGAGTAGTAAGAAAAGCACTACATAAATGTAAAGAATCATTATTATTATGATCAATTTAATGGGACTCCAATGGATATTCAGTGACTTGGATATTTTCTTGTCTCCATACCCTGACTTGTGCTTTTCAATCCCATCTTCATGGAATTGCTTGGAGTGTTTTTTCACCTTCATTGTGTAGGTTAGTCCACCATCCTGACTCCTCACAAGTCGGACCTTCCACCACTTAAAGGTGCATTTAGACTGCAGTCAGCAGAAACTCTCAGACAGACGACCTCCATTGAACTAATTCTTGGACTTCTAAAATCAATGGCTGCTCCAGTGATGATTTATGTGTGTGATATTAGAGGAGGTAAATACTTATGAGACCAAATGTTTAGTGTTTTATATTAGTAATTAATGTTTGTTGTCTTGCAATAAAATGTGAAAACTTCCAAGGGGATGAAAAATGATTGTAATATTACATAACATAACATAACATAACGTAACATAACAACATAACGTAACGTAACATAACAACATAATGTAACGTAACATAACATAACAGCATAACATAACAACATAACGTAACATAACATGACATAACAACGTAACGTAACATAACGTAACATAACATAAGAACATAACATAACACCATAACGTAACGTAACATAACAACATAACATAACATAACATAACAACATAACGTAACATTGCATAGCATAACATAACAACTTAATGTAATGTAATGTAACATAACATAACAAGATAATATGACATAACTTAATGTAACATAACAATGTAAGTAACATAACATAACGTAACATAACATAACGTAAAATAATGTAACGCAACATAACGTAACATAATGTACATAAAGTAATATAACATTTTCAAAACAATGGAGTCCAATTCGGGGTGCCATTAAAGAAGCCGAACATCCCATAGACTGGGTTTAAATCCCAATGTGGCCACAGTTTGAGGGTCTAAAATTGCACTCTACTTCCTGTTTAGTTTCTTTAAGGTGGCACATTGGTGAAATGGTAAGTGCTGCTGCATCACTGTCTTCATATCCTTTTCAGGATCTGTGATGAGTTTGCACGTTCTCCAGGTTCTACTATTTTTCTACTACATCTCAGAGACACCCATGTCGGGTTTAATAGTGAGTCTGAATTGGCCCTGTTTGACTACATGCAGGGTGACACAGTGTTTAGTGCTATCGCCTCTGTCCATTACCTTCTTAGGTTCAAATCTTGGTCTGGTCACTTTATGCAGAGTTTTCTACAGGTACTTAAGCTTTCATTCCACAAATCTCAGACTCTTAAGTTAGGTTAATCCACACCTTGTGCGGTGTGTGTGAGGATAAGCTGTGTCCCCACACAGGCAGGCATCTCATCCCCGGTTTTTGCTGCTATCTTGTGCCTAGTGCTGCTGCTGCGATGAGGTCTGGCCAATCCTACCATGTACTGGATAAAGTGGGTCCAGTTGATGGATGAATGAGTGTGTGTAAGAACATGTCCTGCAATGGGCTACCACTCTGCGCAGGGCTGGGCATTGCCTTGCACCAGATGTTACCAGGATAGGCTACAACTTACCTTGCCCCATGAAAATGGATTAAGCAAATGGAGTGTTGGATTGAATGATGGACACTATAAAACATTCAATTAACTGGAAAGCAGAGAAAATATGTGGAACATGTGAGTAGTGGCAATGTGACTCACAAGTGGCAAGCAGAAGGCGCTATGAGACATAAAAACAGAAACTGGTAGGCAGAGTGCAAGAAGAGGAATGTGAGGCATGCCAGAGTTTCCCCGTAATTGACAGGGGGGCGAGTCAGATGCTGCCATGTGCCCCTCAGTGTCCAGCGAGGAGCTAGTGAAAGGTGGAAATATGAGCAAGCAGCAGAAAGCAGAGACAAGTGATTTCATGCAATATCAGTGAGTGTCAAAGCCGACCTCTGATCCAGCCATGCTGTCTACGTGAATCCCCAGCTCTCATTTTCCTATTCTGTTGAAAATGTTCCAGATGAACATACAAATGGCTTCTGACGTTTTTGGGTCCTTACATTCTGAATTGTGACTCTGGCACAGCACTAAAGTGAATGTCGAGATGCCACATACAGTAAGTCACTCTCACAAATAGAATCCAGATATCTGGGACCCTCTTGTTGGAATGACTTGCTCATTTCCTGGATCCATGGCGCTCACACATGGTAGTTCTGGATTAAGCAGAGGACATCTTGGAAACTGAAGACATCCAGATCATTTTTTATTTTTTTGGAGGTGGTGGGCAACAGTTCCAAAGTAATTAATTGATTCTATTACTGCTTTTCCCACAAATGTATCTCTTTATATTCAAATCACAGAGCCACAAATGAAAAAACACTGAAAGACAACACAACCACACTGGAAGCCTTGGAATGTTTCATAAAGTTTCGCCATGAGCTTCCGAGCACCGTTTCACTGCTACATTACCTACACCCATGGAGACCATGGAGTCAGCACATAACCTGGTCCGGTGGTCCCTCTGATGGCTCTCTAACTTCACAGTCCGACTCAATTTCAGGGAATGTTGAGAATATCACAAGGCATGGTCTCCAGTAGGATCCTGGTTGGGAGTTGGGTAAAAATCAGCACAGATGACGGTACATCTGACCTAAGAAGTGTGACGCAGAAGTGGCACGAGGCTGATGAGAGCGCATGGAGCCATTGAGGAGAAGGAAGACAGAAGATTAAGGAAGGGATAGCAGCACTGGAGGGCAAACGAGGAAGAGGACAGTAGTCTCAGCTGCAAAATATCCCTTAGGGAACAATATGCTTTGTTTTCTACCCCAAATTAAATTTTCATAATTTAGCAATTTTACAAACGGAACTCCACTGTTTTGTTCATCACTAACAATCTGTTTAAATTGGCAACAACTCCCCTGTTATAATATGTTTTATTATTAAGTTTAGTGTCACTGTTCTCTGTGCCCACTGTTATGGACTCATTGTGCTATTCCTGTATTTTTGAAGATGGGGTTTGAGTCCTTTCCTGTCCTTGTTTGGATCCAGAGAAGAACTTGCACATGGAGCAACCAGAATATAAGGATGGACCTACAGCCAACACTTTGAAGCTGCCAGGCGGAAGATTATGTCTTCCATCCGGTGAAAATCCTTTCAGCGTGGCAAACGAAAGATGGCAGACTGCGTTGATCAAGACACCCACATGCTTGAGAGTCTGTTATAAGCTTCCCGTTTGTGATATCCGCATGAAATCGTCTGTAAAGAGCTAGATTATCCTTTATGCTTCTCGTGTAATCTTGTAACCGTCATATTGCATGAGGGGTGGGGATAATACCTTTTTTTATTTATAATTATTTAAATTCAAGTTAATTAAAACGCCGCAATTCAAAAGAACACATTTCCAGAGAGCAAATGACTCTTAAGCAAACATCCCCTTAGTGTCCTGTGATGGCTGGAAGTCACATTGGATTATGTCAGTATAGTGGCCCTGTTTAAACCGGTGTCACTCCAAATTTGGTGACCAGGTTTCTGGTAGTTAGTGGTATGACATTTAAGAATTATTCAGGTTTTAGACTAAGAATTTTCTTTAGCAATTTGGGTTTTTACAGTCAGTTCCATTTGTCTTGTGGGCTCTTTGGTTTTTACTTTCTTGTATACAAAGTATAGGGAAAGTATTATAATCGTCCAAAGATTTGATTTCGAATTTTGGTGAATCTCGACGTTTTAGACCTCCCTGACTTTCGTGTATATGAAGTAGAGGGAAAGTTTTGGAATCATCCAAAAATTTGATTTTGAAATTTTAGTTAATCTCGACCTATTAGACATCCCTGAATCTGAAAATACCATTTTGGAATTATGTCTGTGTGTCTGTCTCTGTTTGTGTGTGTATTGTCACGTTTGGGTCACAAAGTTGCACAGGAGCACTCAGGTGGAACAAACACAAGTCTCTTTCAGGAGCGATCTGTCCAAACAAGGGACAACTGTCGCACCAGCTGTCACCTCTTGGTCAAAAGAACACAAAATGTTCCTCTTCAATGGGGCACAGCAGCACGGAAGCCCCGACCGGAGAAGAGGGAGTCTGGGGAAAGAGAAACAAGGCAGTGAGACACTAGGACAGCCGCAGTGTGGAAAGCAACTTTTCCCACAAAGAGGAGATGAAAAGCTGTGC
The DNA here is from genome assembly GCF_900747795.2 of Erpetoichthys calabaricus. Classification (NCBI taxonomy): domain Eukaryota; kingdom Metazoa; phylum Chordata; class Cladistia; order Polypteriformes; family Polypteridae; genus Erpetoichthys; species Erpetoichthys calabaricus. Next base: position 272,409,284 of record NC_041396.2, on the reverse strand, counting down.
TTATTTCCCATTGAATCACTGAGTAAGAAGGGGTTTTTGAGGAACGGAATGTAAACACAATATCTTGAGTACGCGTTCACTTAGCTCAGCCAAATTTTACATACAAGTATTAAGTACAAAATGTAGGTTTCTATCAACTTTTGGGCTATTTTTTCTAACTGGAAGTGGTACTTTACCTTTTATTCATGTAGCTGCAGAGCCTGATTTATTCAACTTTACTTTTATAATAATTGTTTAATATATTATTAATTTAATTTGATTTGTTGTTGATGGTTCTTTAATGTACACAATATAATAATATAATCATTGGCTTGATTATATACGAGAAAGTCTAGGGGAGACCACTTATGATTTTTTCAGTACTGTTTCATATTTTTGAAATATCTGCATTCACTTACTTGGCAGAAAATGAGAACATAAAACAGGCAGCTATTGTGTCTAACCACAAACAAACAGTCCTAAGGACAAACATCTAATTAATTCTTAGGTGAGGAAGGAAAGGGAGATGAACAAAAGAAAAAGGCAAAAACAAAACAGTAGTTTAATAACACACAGAATTCTGTGACCACAAAAGCAAAATGGTTAAAGTAGCAAATTCAAGATGTTAGCCAAAATTTGTACTCAAAAATAACTGGATTATAAAAACAATCGCTGTAAAATAGTAAATATTCACACATAAATTTGTAATATTATTTAGTAACCACAAGCTTGGATGCGGACTCCATGATGCTTTATAATTCAGGAGCGATGATATTATGTCATTTGACACAAACCACATGACCAGCAATCATCACAACTGCTGTAACAATATGGCCGAGCCCAGGAGCAAAACCTTACAAGATGGCAAACTGTTCTTAAATTAAACCAAATGATGTAATTGAAAACATGAATTAGTCTTTTAGGAAACACAAAAATTCATATCAGAGTTGGAATCAGAATGATCTCAAATGAGGACCACAACAGTAGCCAAAGGGAAAACAAACTTCAGCATATGTTAGTGAAAACTGTTCTGCTAATCAAAGACTGGCTCAGTCACATTTGGCCGATGTGTAACATTATGTATGGTTTGGCCGGGTGCAGGAATGGCAGAACGGGCAACAGCAAAAAGTTAGGACACCAACTGGGTTGTCCTGTTTAATAAAGTGAGTCCAACACAAGATTGCACCTTAAGGAAAAAGAAAAACATCCAATCGGGCTTAAAACAACAAAATCAGCTCTCTGGCTTCTTAAGGAAAGGGTAATTTCTTTTGGAGTTCCGTCTGGTGGTTTGCTTTCAGGAGAGAATGATAACTCCTTCAGGGCAGCTGGCCTTCCTTATAGAGTGCATGCTGAAAGGGGAGGGGCTAAGGGTTTCTCAGAGCTGCGGGGAGAGAAGAAGAGAATGTTAGCGGCAGTGCCCCCTCTTGCCCAGGCAGGTTATCGCAGGATGCATAAGCCTGACAATGGGAATGTCTGCAGGAATTGTGGCAAGATAGATAGATAGATAGATAGATAGATAGATAGATAGATAGATAGATAGATAGATAGATAGATAGATAGATAGATAGATAGATAGATAGATAGATAGATAGATAGATAGATAGATGTGAAAGGCACTATATAACAGATAGATTTGTGCTTGGTTTACTGTGTTGTGCTTGTGGGAAATGGGGGAAGACATTTCCCATGAGGAAAAAATAAAAATAAAAACACATGTGCCTTGAACTTGTGTCCCACGCCTGTCTGTGTTGGGTTTGGGTGGCTGTGCTCCCCCTAATGGTCCACAATAGATAGATAGATAGATAGATAGATAGATAGATAGATAGATAGATAGATAGATAGATAGATAGATAGATAGATAGATAGATAGATAGATAGATAGATAGATAGATAGGTCATCCAAGGGAATGACAGGCTTAAACAAATAAATATTTAAATAAATAAATGTCCCCTTTTACTTTACGGTTCAAACAATAGAAAATGCTCAATGGCATGAAAATGAAACATCTTTTCTTCCACTAGAATAAAGTGGCTACAGTAACTTTGAATGTTTCGTTTTGAGGACCTCCTTTCATCTGGTTGCTTGGGTAAGAAGTGCTGTCTCCTTCCAGGTGTCAAGCTTTTATGCCCCAGAGACCGGAAGGGTTGGAGTCAGTTATCCTCAATGGGCATATTCCTCTGTACTATGGAGGAAGAAGAAGACAAAATAGCTGGCGACAGCACCCCTTCTTGGTCCGGGTAGTACCACGGTGTGTTGAAATGTTTCCTATGACAGTATCCAGAAAGATAACTTAACAAGACACACATCTGTCATGATTGACTCAAATGACCATGCACAGCTGATAGGAGAAAAAAAAAACAAGAATCCCAGCTTCTAGCCTTAAGAGTCTAAAGTCTCCTAAAACCCTGTAATTAACAAACACATGGTTATTAAAGATTAGTGATGTGTGAGATGATTTGCACAAAATTCACAGCAACAATTTGATGTTTTGCTTCTCAAAACAATTCACAAAACATATTGTGTTTACCTTCTAGGGATTTTTGCGGCACTGACACAAGAAGACAGGCCTTTCTGAAAGTCTTGGCCTGTAATCTGCTTGTCATTCATCCACCTATGTCTGAAACCCACCTATTCAGAGCAGGGTCTCAGGAGGCTGGAGTTTATCTGATTAAGTTCCTTGCAATAATAAGACACTAGTAGGCGCTAGTAAGACTGTATCTGAAGTATTGTGTGCAGTCCAGGGGCCTCATGTATAGACGGTGCGTACGCACAAAAGTGTTGCATATTCCCGTTTCCACGCTCAAATCGTGATGTATAAAACATAAACTTAGCGTAAAGCCACACACATTTTCACGCTAGCTAAAACCCTGGCGTATGCAAATTCGGTTTTGCAAACTGGTGGCACCCAGCATCAAAGCAGTGCTTTTTTTCCAGTGTGGTTTCCCTTTCTTTTTTAGATGCACATTCCTGATGCAGCTGAAATTAAATTAAACACACTGAAATTAACCACATATTGTTTATTAGTTTAAGGTATCTGATTGTATTTAACCTGTAACAATATAATGGTCCACGGAATGGTCAAACTATTCCAAATACCATAGCTGCTTTAGCGTTGTTACTCTCACTGCACCTTCTTCTTCTTCTTTCAGCTGCTCCCGTTAGGTGTTGCCACAGCAGATCGTCTTTTTCCATATTACTCTCACTGCACTATTCAGACTATTTATCCCACTGTATCTGAGTGTGGAATCACAGATCTACAGCAGCTGATTGAAAAGAGAATTATCGGTATACAGCATCAAGCACACGCTGCCTCAGCCATGCTGTCTATTGAACTGCTCTCATACGGCAAACACTTCAGAGCCTTTCCTGTACGGACATCGCCGCTCATAAACAGCTTCATTCCAAGAGCTATAAACACAAGTGCGCCTTGTAGAACTGTTTGTACTTATAAGTACAATCACCTCACTGTAAACTTTTGATATAGTTATAATATTGCACAACCTGAGCCACTTTATAAAGCGTGTATTTACATATGATGACAATATCATTTTTAAAATGAAATGGAGCAAAATATGTTTATTACATTATACAGATAAAATGTTAACATCATTGAAATAATCTATATCTCTTATATATATTTCTCATCTGGTTCGTCCTGCTTCCACTTCAAAACCGGTCCCGCCCACACGCAGCCGACACGGCATTTCTCAATTCCTATTCGTTGTCTTCCATATCATGCACTATACTGGCCTGCTGAGCGTATTACATCCAATAAGTACTCAAGGTGCTGCCACAACGGTAAAGTAGCTTTACCACCTTTGCGGGATCCACCTGTGTCTTTACAACAGCTTCTTACACAGCAAACATCAGAAGCTAAAAATGATTGTGAACACATTTGAGAATACAACTCTTCTCTAGCGTTTGCTTCCATGGGTGCACAGATAACTTGACCTCCTGGCCACGGACCATACTATTTTAAAATACATGGGCAAATTTATCACCAAATCTCTCCACTATACGCTAACACTTCTACCTCTCTAGGATATGGACAGCTGTATGTTTTTGACATAGCACAAGCTACTGAAGTACGCTTACAAAATAAAGCAAACTCTGCATGCAGCGAAAATGTACTTCTCCAGATAGATTCCATGCTCAGAACCATCAACCCCTTCGCTAAATCATACAAACACATGCATGAAATCGCTCAGTCCAATCCAACAGCATCTGTACGAATGGTTTTCAAGGAAACCCCTAGGCAGGATTTACGATGATACAATGCCCCGACATGTCACACCGATGTTGCAGTGATTTTCGTCGGAGAAGATGGCGAAATGCCTGCCGAAAGGGACATTTGCATCTATCCCATAGGCAACTCCTGTAAACAGATTTCCACACTCAATATGAATTGCGATCCTATGGTTTACCCACTTTTATTACCTTACGGAGACATTGGCTGGCACAAAGATTTACAACATGTTCCCGATAAAAGAACCGTCAAGCGAATAAGGCTTACTCAATGCCAATTTTACGCATACAGATTAGCAATGAGGAATACATTTAGTATTTTGCACACCAGTGGCAAACTATTCCAACAGTACGTAACAGTATGTTAAAACAGAGGGCACGCGTCTCACTATCTCAGGTTACATCAACAAGATTTGCGCATGGAACTATTAGACGCATTGCAAGCAAACGCTGAAAATAACAACGTTCATGTAGGCAAAATGATCATATTACCGTCCACATTTCCAGGAAGTCCAAGATACATGCAACAAAACTATCAGGATGCCATGGCCATAGTACGGAAATTCGGAAAGCCTGATTTATTTATCACTTTCACATGTAATCCTGCTTGGCTGGAAATTCTACATGCATACTGCGTCTTTCAAGAAGTATTTATTTCTTCTTGATTTCTGAATTCCTTTCTCACCGTTTTCCATTCCTATTCTTACACCGCCGTATGCTACGGCGGGCGTCGGCTAGTTGTTAATAATTCAACATGTGAGGACACGGTGGCACAGCGCTAGCAAGTTCATGGATTGTTCCTGCCTCGCTCTGTATTCTTGCTGGGGCTGGCGTGACACTGGAAGGACAGATGGATGGAATAATTCAACATGTACTACAAAGATATTTCAATGTTCCTTAAAAGTTTTGAACAATCTGCGTTCTGAGCTTACAGGTGGCTTAACGTCTATTACAGAGCTGATTGTGTGCAGATTGGTTACTTGGAGTAAGAAAAGGAAGGACAGGAACTGGAGGTTAGTACGTTTGAAAGAGACAGTACTGCTGCAATAAAGTACTTCATCGAAGATCACTCACGGCGCAGCAAGCATCTTGTGGGAGGCAGGAACAATCACTGTGCCACCGTGTTCCCATGTTTAATAACATGCTTTAACTCCCATCGCCATGAAAATGATATCACGTATACATCTCAGTATTTTAATTGTTCAGAGAGCTGTAATTTCACGAATGTAATGGATTCTGTGTGCTATCGGAGGGAGAGAAAGCCCGTTTAAGAAACACGTACTGATTCACACACATAGAGCACATAGAAGAACAAATACAAAACAAAGCATTTAACGTGCTACTGTAGCTACGATGGGATTTGAGAAACTAGTAAATTATACGATTTACAGATGAAGTTTATGATGTTCTACTTTAATGACAAAATAAACTACGTGATTAAAATGGAAATTTCGAGATTAAAGTTGACATTTCAAGCTTTTTTCTCACTGTGTGCCTATTTTTTTTTCTTTTCTCTGTACCCTAATAAGCTTTCATATGACACTCAGACGATGGGTTATGACTCGCCTTTTCACGGCGACTTTGATATGTGACAACTTCTTTTTTATTCCGGGCACTGTGCGACTTTCTGACCTTGAGCTTTCGAGTTTCTCCGACACTCTATGTCACTCGATCAACTTCCTTTTGTTGTTTATACCACTGTTTAAATCAACAAATAGTATGTTTTTCCTTGCCTCCACCTGGTATTCAATGAAATTCTTCTATTTTCCCCAGTGCTTTTGCAAATGCCTTTTCACAGAACGCTGAGCTTAAGGGCTATTTATATTGATTTGCATATTCAAAGAGGCGTAACTCTGGGAGGAGTTTGGGAGTGGCGGCAGGCACGTGCACGTGCATTACTTCTCACGCTGACTGGGATTTATGTAGTGGAAGAATGTGGAAGTTGCATCTGGATTTTTTTACGTGTGCACATTTCCGCTTTTGTCCATGCGCCATGTTTTAGTGTGAATTCTATGCAGAGTGTTACGCATGAGGCCCCAGGTCACCACACTACAAGAAAGACATAGCAGCACTTGAAGCTGTGCAGAGAAGAACAATCAGGCACATCTCAGGAGTTAAGAACATGTCCTTGTCTGACAGACTCTGAGAATTAAACCAGTTTGGTTTTGAGCAGAGGAGACAGTGTGAGAACCTAATCCAGATCTTCAAAATTTTCAAAGGCCATGAAAATTTCATCTTAACAGTAAATCTCATACTGGAGGACATCGGTAGAAATTAAGGAAAAGTACATATAGGACTGAAGCTAGAAAGCAGTTCTTTACACAAAGATTTGAGGGGAACCTGACACAAACTACCAAGCCATTATAGTTGAAGCAGAAATGTTGACAACCTTTAAGAAGTAACTGGATTTCATATAAGGATAGCTTAATTATTAGTAAAACAAAGCAGCTTAATGGACTGAATTTTCTCCTCTTGTTTGCCAGATTTCTTGTTCTTCTGTAAGAACAGGTTATTTTGAAGGTAAAACTGTACTCCCCTGTCGGTATCAGCAATCTTTGTCACTTTCTGCTGTCCACCATCACATTCTTCAGTCTCACTGACACCAAGGTTAGAACTAATAGCCATGAAGGGCTTTCCCTAAAAGTCTCTGCCCTCTTTTTTCTCAAATCTTCACTTCTTTTCCATGCCAGACTGGCACTAAACACTCAGGCCTTTAGCGGTGCCCATCTTGGCGCCTTCAGCTCTGTCTGTGATGAGCTGTCTGCCGTCTACTTGAGCTCTGAGTGACTATAACTCCATGACATGCTTTTAAAATTAATTTTCAAGGACCCCTGAACAACTGAGATTTTTAGGTTTTCAGGGTAAATAAGAGGATCCCAGATCCTTCATGACCACCCCCACCTCCCAAATTTGGCACCTTAGTAAAGGGTCAGCTTGGGTGGGGTGACAACTTATGACATGGCCTGGTGAGTTCAAGGTCATTACCATAACCATGTGGCGCTCTCATTTTTTACTTAGCAGCAATGAAGGTGGAGAAACGGCTTTCCCACGCACACTGCTGCTATCCCCCCAATCCCTGGTATGCACACTCATCCTGCCCTGGCAGGCCCCCGGAACAGCTCAGCTGTGGTGGCTTAGCCATGCCGCAGAGTGAAAAGAAGGCTTTTCCACCGCTTTCTCGTCTTTGTATCAGCGCCAATAAAAAGTGAAAGCTTTGCGCTATCACTGTTGGGCCGCCAAAAGCCAACAAAACAAGTCTAAATCCCGCACTGAAAGGTGGAAGCTTTACGTTTTGAAGTCACAGGCTGCCTGCTGAATGGGATGACGTGTCGTGTTTTTGAGAAATCTCTGAGTTGTTGTTATTTCCACTTGTCAGGCCACCCTGGAACTGCCAAGGTGGCCTTTTGTGTTTTATTAAATGAGGGTGAAGGGCTGGTCATATTGGTGGTTGTCTTCTGAATGGCCAAGGCCAGGTGCTGCGTGCAGACACAGAAGGACGTGCACACTATACCGACAGTGGGATCTGAACGCTGGTCTCGGGCAGCATTTGGTTTAAGATCCAAGTACAGGAAAACACTAACCACTATGCCACCATGCCCTTTCAGTTTGTTAGTCTAAATGTTCCAGGTCATTCTTATTTTTCGGTGCTAATTCCGCAGGGGCAGCATAGTGGGCCAGGTCACTGTCTGTGTGGCACCCCAGCAGTACACCAGTTTTCCAGTACTAAGATGGGTTTGGTTCACTTTGCTATAAATAAGTGTGAGTGCTATATGCTCTGTGAACGACTTGCATCTCACTGTGACATAGCTCCTAATAAGTGCCTGATGACAAGTTTCCATGACTCTGAACTTCAGTATGGACAGGAAAAGGCTGGATGGTCCTTCACTTTCAAAATGTCTAAAGCAAGTAAATTCTGCAGACATTTCTGCCTCTTGTTATGTGATATCTGTACCAACAAACCAGTTTTTTGTATAATGTCTTTCTATAGTGATTACAATGTCAAGGCCCATTCAGGCTGCACTGTACCATGCCACAGTTCACAGTCAGGAGGTGCCCCCTTAACTGGGTTTAATCAGAATCAGCTGTTAAATCCACCCTAATAGAAACCATTTTGAGCTTATTATAATCAATGGGATGGTTTGGTAAACTGCCACCTCCTCACATATTGGACAACCTATCCACACTTTCATTTTCAGAACCCACTTTTAGGCTCACAGCTAACCGGAGCCTACCCTGCTGTTACTGTGTGCAAGACAGAAGCCAAATCAGGATGGAGTGGCAGTCCACCACTGGGAAGACTACCACATACACCATCTATCTATCTATCTATCTATCTATCTATCTATCTATCTATCTATCTATCTATCTATCTATCTATCTATCTATCTATCTATCTATCTATCTATCTATCTATCTATCTATCTTATAGTGCCTTTCACATTTCCCTGTTCTTACCCTCTCTGCATAGGAGAGTCTTCCATTACAGAGACAAATTCATGACACCTGAGGTCTTAAATTGATCAGCCTAGACCCCAGTATTTCCCAACTGCCCCTTTAAGATTCTTCTACCTTTTGTTCTCCCAGCTCTGACTTTCCCAAGCAACTGTAGGATTTATTGTCTGATAGTTTTTTTAAAAAGGTGCTATACCATGTAAAGCCTTACTGGCTGATATGGCCTCCTCGGTCATTTTGAAGTGCTTCTTATTGGTGGTACTTGCCTCTCTATGTGACTGTATATAAAACAGAAACCTGTTGTATCTCAATTTGAACTTGACATCCCAGTGGGTTGAGACACAGGTGTACACAGCTGAAGTCTATTTAAAAATCTATTTTTACAATTTTAGTGAGGGGTGGAATTGAACAGAGTAAAACTAAATTTTGAAATTGGGAATTAAGTGTGCCAGTGCTTGCCAGTAATGGCCATATCCCCTACCCTACCCCTAACCAATCCTAACACTAACTGGTTGATGATTGCTTGGTGTTTTATTGATTAGTGACTTTAATTTTTATGTATATATATAGGGCATTGGCAGCTCTTCAAGCACTTCATATAATGAAGAACTTCAGAAATGTGAAGGGGCTCAGAGGGGATTTAGGGCTTGGATTGTCTGGCCTCAGATATAAAGTGTCATGGTGAGTAAGTGGTGCTCGTGCCCATGGAATGCCTCATGAGTGTGTTGTAGCTGAGGCTCTGGAACCAGAGATGGGTAACACGAGTGCTGGATTGTGCTCTAGTGAAATCCCATCAGGAGAAGGCAATAGAAAGAGATTCACGTAGGGAGGGTCATCTTGCTCATTTTTGGCGGCTTCGCTTCCTGATAAATACTCCCATGTCACTGATGAGCCCGGGGGCCGTTCCCAGACGCTGAAGTGACAGTGCGTCATCCACTGCTACTTCCATTGTGCTTTTCTCTGAAAAGTGTCTTTTTCATTTTCTGACTGCTGCCAGACATTCATTTTGATTTTCCACCTATTGATGCTTGTTGGACCTCACGGGCGCCTTAAAAAGTGAGGAGGACCGCACAGTGAATGCACCAGTTATTTTTTTTTAATATAGGCCATTTTGGCAAGTGTTTTACAAAGCAGTTTAACACATGCTTTGCCAGACTCTCTTGCCCAATAAATGTCCTACTTTTCATCATCTCCTTTATTGCTTTCTTAAATTTTTAAGAATTGTCCAATCAGAAGCTAAAAGTAAAGTTTTAAGACCAGTGAGGAAACCCTTAAGAGTACAGGTGACAGTAAAATAGAAGAAGTCAGGACTGCCCTGGAAACTGCCATGCGGTGAAGTGGCCAGCCCTTAGACTGACACAATCTCCACTTCCTTAATGGACTCAGAAGGAGCATCCAAGGTCGCCATGCCGGGGGAACGCCTGTGCAGTCAATTCATGGCTGAGGGGCATCTACAAGGAACCGGAAGGGGGTTTCATTTAGGGTGTTAAGTATATTATAAGAGCAAATGAACTCACATCACCATATTATTAGGAAATAGTCCACGTCTCATCCCTGGCTCTTTAGCTTTTACTTTTGTATTTATTTTCTTGTCTTCTTTTAAAAAGTTGTAATTAATGTTTTCTTTCTGTCTTATTTATTATTGAATATTATGAGGGGAGTTCCAAAAGTCCATTTTCTTTAACAGAAATAAATGAGATAACCCCCAATTTTAATTTCCCTCAGAAGCCTTCTTCATTCCCTGCTTCTTCACTTATCGCCACCGACCTTGATGCCCTTTTGCAATTTGTGGATCCTTTTTTCAAAACTTCCCCTAAATTAATCTTTTTCAGCTTTTCTAGCTCTTCATGCATTGACTTGACCACCTCTTCTTGATCCTCATAGCATCTTCTATGCACATTGGCCTTGATTTTGAGGAAGAGACAAGGCGAGTAGAGAGGGGCACCCATATGGCTGATCGTAGAGGCACCAATGAAGAGGGCAGTCTTGGTGACTCAATGAGTGTCATCGTGGTGAAGGATCCTATCTCCCAGTTTGCACTTGGGGTGATCACTTTGGAGATTTTGGAAAACTCAGCTAAACATTTCCTTGTGTAGACATCTGATGGCAGGGTCTGCCTTTCATCAAATGGAATGATGGCCATTGATGTCTAATGAGAGAAGATAACATTGAGCATCATCTTGATGGCTGACTTCACACGTTGACAGTGGTGCTCCTTTTTCAGACCAGACCAGGCTCTACCACTTTGTTCCTGGATCCAATTTGAAGAAACAGGCTTCACCGTTACCTTCATTTCTTGTTTCAGTGATGACCTACAAACCTAAACATTTTAGGAAGTTTTTGAGAGTACTTGAATAAGATTCCTTGAAAAAATCAACCACAGGGAACAAATCTATATGCTCACATGAAATGACTTTAGGAACTCCCAGTTTTATGATTACTTCATATAATATTATTTTTTACTTTTGCTTTAGTTTTAAAGGTATTGCTTTTCATTAACATCTTATTTTGTTTATTTACTTGACACCATTTTGACTGCACATTGTCACCATCATGAAAGGAATCTTTAAATGGGCAAAAGCAGTGTGAGGCCTCCAAACATAACCCAAACAACCCAAAATGTCCACAATTCCATTAAAAAGTTCTACAAGAGGGAGGATAACCATCAACCCCTGGCTTGTAAATAAAAAGGAAACAAAAAATGATAATAAATTGAACATTTCTTTACAAAACAAATTAAAAAATCCAGGTAAATGCACAAAAAAGGACAAAGAGGCAAGATGGATTTGGCCAAATAATCAAAGGGCAGCAAAAATTCCAGAATACAAGAAAACAAGGCAATAATTTCTCAAAATATAGTAAATCTGAACAGAAAGCAATATTTACAGAGCCTCAAAATAAATGAAATGATCCCCTGCTCCTGAGCCTTCTCAGCTGATTTAAATAAAAAGAGAACAGCAAGGATAAGTAAATTTAACAACACAGTGCATAATAAACAACATCAACAGAAATAATGTAAAAGTATGAAAAGTAATAATACAAAGACAACAAAATCAACAACAAAACATCTAAACATTCATTAATACATAAAAAGTAGCCCCCAAGGCAGCAAAGATCCCTTTCAAATCAGAGGTGTTCCAAAGAAGCAAATTATCCGAGCTAGTTTGTATAAAGCAGCTTAAAATAAAAAGCTTTCTAAAAATAACAAGATTTACCAAACAAACAAACAAATAAAAAAATTAATTGCACAAAATAGCAATGGTGCCTGCTGATTAGAGACCTCAATCCCAAAGTGGCTTTTTTGACAGAATTTAGAAACACAAAGAGAAGCGCATCCGGGAAAATGATACAGTGTGAGGGTGGCATGTACAGGACTATAACCCTGAAGGAGCCTGTGTTTCACTCCTAATGATCACTTAATTACTGGCATGGCAGCACACATTCTGAGCATCTTCACTGGACCTCTATTGAGGGGCACAGTTCATAAAGCATCAACAGCAACAATTATTAGACCACAACAGCTCAGATCAACACCCAGATATGCTTAAAAATTATACTCTAATCTCAGATTGATCGTTTCCTTCTACAGGTCCTAGTCCATTTTCACCTTACTCATCTCTAATGGCGAGCACAGGACAGGAACGGTTCAATTTGGAATTCCACAACTGCTGAAAGCAAAATGAACTACAGAGTTTTTTTTTTTGGTTGAAAAGCAAACTAGGAATGCTATTGTTTTCTCCAGCTTTGTAATGCATTCATTCTGTCACATATTAGTCAAGTCAATTTTGTTTAGGCCTCTAATTCACATTCCTGCAGAGGTGTGTTTTCCTAAAATGTCACATGCTGCATATTTTCCACACAAAGACATACTAAAAAGCACCATCATAAACAATACTGCCTAGGCCCCAAACCCCCAAGGGCCAATACCTAGCAACTTTCTTATCCTGTTTATTGATTGTTGCAGAAGAGGCCGAGGACATGCACTCTACCAGTGCCGTGGGACTTAATGTTTCTATTTCTGTCTTTGATGCATCTTTAGGATTACAGGCTCAGCAAAGTGGGGATCACGCAGAACGTATCTGGGGACTCATGTATATATACGATCCGTACGCACAAAAATGTTGTGTACTCCCGTTTCCACACTCATATCGTGATGTATAAACATTAAACTTGGCGTAAAGCCATGCACATTTTCATGCCAGCTCAATCCCTGGTGTACGCAAGTTCTCTGCTCGGTTTTGCAAACTGGCAGCACCCAGCGTCAAAGCAGTGCTTTTGATCCAGTGTGGTTTCCTTTTCTTTTTTAGATCCACATACCTGACATGGCTTTATTAAATACACTGAAATTAACTACATATCTTTTATTAGTTTACAGCATCTGATTGTAATTAACCTGTAACAATATGATGGTCAACAGCAAGGCCAAACTATTTCAAATACCGTAGCTGCTTTAGCGTTGTCACTCTCTCTGAACCACTCGGAGTATTTATATCACTGTATCTGCGTGTGGAATCACAGCTCTACAGCAGCTGATCTGAAAGAGAATTATCAGCATACAGCATCAAGCACATGCTGCCTATTGCACTGCTCATACGGCAAATGCTTCAGAGCCTTTCCTATAGGGACCTCATGGTTCAGAAACAGTTTCATCCCAAAAACTCTAAACGCACTCAATCAGTCTATCAAGTGCTCCTTGTAGAACTGTTTGTACTTATAAGTACAATTACCTCACTGTAAACTTGCAATACAGTTATAATATTGCACAACCACTTTATAAAGCGCATATTTACATATGATGACAATATCATTTTTAAGATGAAATGCAGCAAAATATGTTTATTACATTATACAGATAAAATTTTAACATCATTTAAATAATCTATATTGTTAATAATTTAATATGTAAGGACACGGTGGACAGCGGCAGCAACGAGCTGGTGCCCCGTTCAGGGTTTGTTCCTGCCTTGTGCTGTATGCTTGGTGGATTGACGCAACCCTGGATAGATAGATGGATGAAATAATTAAACATGTAGTACGAAGATATTTCAATGTTCCTTAAAAGTTTTGAAGAATCGGTGTTCTGAGCTTACAGATAGCTGATTGTGTGGCAATTGGGTACTTGGTGAAAGAAAAGGAAGGACAGAAATTGGGGATTAGTATGTTTGAAAGAGACAGTACTGCTGCAATAAATTATTTGATCGAAGGTCGTGCATGGCGCAGCAAGCATGAACAATCTCTGGACTGGGAGCCAGTTCATCACTATCACTGTGCCACCGTGTTTCCATGTTTAATAACATACTTTAATTCCTATCATCATGAAAATGATATCAAGTATACATCTAAGTTTTAAATTATTCAGAGAGCTCTAATATCACAAATGTAATGGATTCTGTGTCCTGTCGGCGGAAGAGAAAGGCCGTTTAAGAAGCACATAGTGATTTACACATACTGTATAGAGCACATAGAAGAACACATACAAAACAAAGCATTTAACGTGCTACTTTAGTTACGATGGTATTTAAGAAACTAGTAAATTAAACGATTTTAAGATGAAGTTTATGATGTTCTACTTTAATGACAAAGTAAACTATGTGATTAAAGTGGAAATTTCAAGATTAAAGTTGACATTTCAAGCTATTTTCCTACTGTGCCCCTATTTTTTTTTCTTTTCTCTGTACCCAAATAAGCTTCCATATGACACTCAGACAGTGGGCTATGACTCGCCTTTTCACAGCGACTTTGATTTCTGACAACTTCTTTTTTTTTCGGGGCATTGTGCGACTTTCTGAACTTTATCTACCAAGTTTCTCCAACACTCTATGTCACTCGAACAACTTCCTTTTATTGTTTATACCACTATTTAAACCAACAAATAGTACATTTTTTCTTGCCTCCACTTGGTATTTGATGAAATTCTTCTATTTTCCCCCGTGCTTTTGCCTTTGTCTTTTCACAGAACGCTGAGCTTAAGGGATAATTATATTGATTTACATATTCAAAGGTGTAACTCTGGGAGGAAACTGGGTGGAACGGCAGGCGCGTGCATGTGTGTTACTTTTGATGCTGACCAGGATTTGGAACGTGAAAGTTGGCGTACGCACGGATTTATGCATCTGGATTTTTTTTGTGCTTACACACATTTCCGCTTTTGTCTGTATGCCATGTTTTAGTGTGAATTCTACGTACGGAGTTATGCATGAGGCACCTGGTGGCACAACAAAATTAGTTTGGTGTTTTCAGTTTTTTTTTGTTTTCGTTTTGTTTTTTCAGTAGAGATCTTAATATAAACACTATATGACATTTTTCTTCATGTGTCACTTGTGCAAATTTTGCTGTAAATCCAATATGGTGCAAATTGTTTTGCTTGTCACAATTTATTTACTTTACAAGTTACAGACTGCTACAGATACTAGCTAATGTTATCAATGACATTTTAATATTTGCTGTTAAAGGAAATGCCACACTTTTTATGTTGTTTGTTTCAAATACAGCCTTCATCGCCTTGTTTTCCAGGGTTGAAACTATTTTGGGCTCACAGCCTCCGCCTGTTTTATTTTGGGTTATTTTTGAATAATTTTGTGTATGTTATCAATTATGTAATTTTTTGGTTTCTCTGTATGTTACGTGAGGGCGGCACGGAGGCGCAGTGGTAGCGCTGCTGCCTCGCATGTTCTCCCCGTGTCTGCGTGGGTTTCCTACCACAGTCCAAAGACATGCAGGTTAGGTGGATTGGCGATTCTAAATTGTCCTTAGTGTGTGCTTGGTGTGTTTGTGTGTGTTCTGTAGTGGGTTGGCACCCTGCCTGGGATTGGTTCCTGCCTTGAGCCCTGTGTTGGCTGGGATTGGCTCCTACAGACCCCCGTGACCCTGTGTTTGGATTCAGCGGGTTGGAAAATGGATGAATGTATATTACGTTTTGAAAAGTGCATTGTTAATTAGTTGATTTTTTTTACATTTGTTTTATGTAGTTATGTGCCCTGTCCCCTATATGTAGAGGTCTAGGCACAAGCACACCATTACATATGAGGACCACCCTCTGCCTGAGTCAGGTTCTGCAGGATGGCATTAAGATTTCCTGTCCTTGCAAATTGAGTTTTCTACTGATTGAGGATTTCCAGGTTTTGACCATCTGCTCTCAAATTACAATACTTACAATTTTAGTTTTTGATTCTTGGATTTACTGCGGTGGGTTGGCACCCTGCCCAGGATTGGTTCCTGCCTTGTGCCCTGTGTTGGCTGGGATTGGCTCCAGCAGACCCCCGTGACCCTGTGTTCGGATTCAGCGGGTTGGAAAATGGATGGATGGATGGATTCTTGGATTTATTTGCTTTTATTTTGCCTTTAGACAGACACTATTTTTTCTCCTGCGTTGTTTTGTTTGCTTGTGTGTTTTTGTGCACTTCTTTCAACAAATATTTAAATTTTAAAATATTTTTAGTTCACTTGTTTTTACACAGAGGGGGTCAATACTTGCACCATTACTGTTCTCACTTTTCATGTTGCCCCTGGGAGATATCATTGGAAAACATATCTGCTGTCTCTGATAGGAAACTGACATTGAGCTATACCTTTCCTTCAAATCAAATGTTTCTTTAATAGTGCCCTTAATTTCTTATGTCATGAACTATAAGTGTTGTGATTGTGCATTTGTATTTTTTTTCTTATTTAGAGCTAACTGCATTTTTCTGATAATCGCATTATTTTTTTAATGTTTGAAGCTCTCTACAGATAGATCTCACATCAGGGTCCCCCTTTTTTATCACTGGAGATTTTGTCCTGCAAAGCTGATGGAAGGTAGACAAACAGAAGAATAAACATATGTCAACTTCACAACCAAAACTTCTAATTGATCTTTTTGCCAAAAAAGTAAAATCCTAATCATTATCAAAGTACATGGCAAACTGCTCTTAACAATAAAAATCAAGAAAAACTGATGCACACATAAAGTTCACCATCATTATTCAAATCTCAGGTGATCTGGAAGGTCTGGGGTGACCTTTTACAATGATGACTTCACGTGTCTCATATAAACATACTAATTCAACAGTAATTCAGTGGCAACCATGAAAACCAAGATGGCATCAAAAACAGACATTGATCATTTTAAATCAAAGAAGTGAAGTTTGTGAGTGAATTCAGTACCCCAAAACCCACTGTGTCCTTGATTTTGCACTCAAAAATCTTCATAGAAAATGAAATAAAAATGAAAAACCAAACATAATCTAAATAAATTCTATTCATGCATTCATTTAAAATGTTCTGTTTTTTAATGTTTTCATTTCTTTGTGTTTTTTCATGTTGTTTGTTTTTATTTTCACAATGTAATTTTGAACTGGTAACATAATAGCGATTGTCGTGGATTTTTAATGTCACTTACCTTTTGGTCTAAATATGGTGGTGATCAGCATGCTCAGCATCCTTCAATTAAAAAGTCTCTGTTACGATCTCAAGCGGTAATCAGCAAGAAAAGGTTCTTGTCACCTTCAGGCATTGCTTTTGTCCTTGACTTTCCACCAATCTTTTGCCCTTTTTATTTGTGACATTCCCTGTTTTCACTCTTTCCAGCTCTGACCTTTGTATTCCTTTGATGATTATCTTGACTCACCTCTTAAATATCATCTCTTTGTCATTTTTTTTTTCTGACGCTCTTAATAATCATCAGGCTTCACATGTCCTTAACAAAAAAGTGGATGAGTGATAACTACTTGTCTTTGAACAAAGAAAAAAACAGAAGTTTAATTAATTGGTTAGAACGCTGAAGACAACAATCTCCTGTCCCTCTTGAAGTACAGTAAGTAGGCCTAGGCAGGATAATGGAATCAGCAAACATCATGAGCCTTACATGAGGCTGGAGTCGGTCTTTTAAAACCCACATTATAACACTATCTATAGCTTCACATATTGAACATGTCCTCTAAATGTGGAGGCTGAACAGGAAGTTAACTATTTCCAGTAGAATTGTGTGTGGCAATGCATTATTCACAGGTTGTTCAGATCATTTTCTTTCCACTTCAAAATCCTGCTGCAAAAATCTTTACTAGAAGTAGAAAGTGTGTTTGCATAACTCCTGCTTTTAACTTCTCTGCTTCTCATATGTAAACTCCTGTGGCCTCAGCTCTACCTCCTTGCATACAAACTAGAGGGTGCATTAAGATCTCAAGATCAGGTCTGCTAAAGATTAATAAAATAACAGCAGGGTGTCAAGCTTTAAACGGCAGGGTGCTAAAACTGTGGATTGATCTGCCTGCTTGTATCAGAGATGCCTCTTTGGTCACAGTGCTTAAAGCCAGGCTGCCGATGCATTGCTGTAGTCAATCACACCCTAAGTAGAGATGCTAATTAGCTCTTCATATTGTAACAATGAGTGTTAGTAAGCTGCACAAAAACATAACTGTGGCAATCATTGGGCCCTGCTAGTGATCTCCTCTAACCTGCTTCTTTACTCGCTTAGTGACTGTGACACTTGGTGCCACAGTCACTGCCAACCTGCTACTCCTGCCTAACGGAAATGACTACTGACATATTGGGGGCTTTGGGATTCAACAATCAGCTTCTTGTTACATTGGCCACCACATACACCACATGATAGTGTGGAACAACCAGGATGGGGAGGATGACCAGTGGGCTTAGAGCACCCAACTGTGTCGAACTTAGTCTTTTGTCCTTCTCAGGTATAACCAACCGTGGACTCCACAGAGGTTTATTTTGTCCAGTAATCATGTCAACTGAAGATGTTATTATAATCTCCTTTCCTTTGGTTATACCTCAAATATGGTAATTGACGATATATTATTATTGTCATGATTTACTAATGAAGCCTAACATTTTATTTCTATTTTTTTTTCATTTAAATTTATTTTGTGCATGTTTATAATATCTATCTATCTATCTATCTATCTATCTATCTATCTATCTATCTATCTATCTATCTATCTATCTATCTATCTATCTATCTATCTATCTATCTATCTATCTGAGCACTTAGCTCAAAAAAAGATTAACGTGGCCTTCCTTCAAGAAACACACACTGACGCTGCTAATCAGTCTGAATGGCACAGAGAGTGGCTGGGGGTGGCATATCTAAGTCATGGCTCCAGTCTCAGTGTGGGGGTCGCAATCCTGTTTCTAAAAGTTTTGTGCCAGACACAGCGGATTGTACTGAATTAATCCAGGGGAGGCTGCTAAAGGTAGAAGCACATCTGGTGGGAGAAGAAGTGGGTGTTTGTGAATGTGTACGCCCCAAATGCAGGGACCGAGAGAACTCACTGCTTTTTTGTTTTAAATGATGTGCTGGGGACATGTGAGGATGATGAGCTATTTTTTGTGTGGGGAAACTTTAATTGCACAGAGAATGCGCAGCTGGACAGGAATGGGTAGAACCGCACCCGGGGTTCGTCCAAGCACTGGTGTCTGTGGTCACCGACAATAATTTTATTGATATTTGGAGAGCAATTCATCCAGGGGTCTGGCAGTATACATGGGTGAAGGGCAGAGTTGGGCTTCTTTCTATGGCTAAACTTGACAAATTCTACATCCAAAAACATCATAGGAATCTCATAGCTAACTGCTCCATTCTTCCAACTGGCTTATCTGATCACTCTCTCGTTTCCCTTCAAATCTCTTTTCTGTCTTCACATTCTGTCAAGTCCTACTGGCACTTTAATAGCAATCTATTGAAAGACTCCCACTTCATCAAATGTTTTGAATACTTCTGGGATCAATGGAGACTTCTCTTCACTGTGGCAATGGTGGGATTGCTCTAAAACTGAGATATGCTTATTGTGCCAACAATACAATGAGCAGACCACCAGGAATGTGAATGCGGCCGTTAATGAGCTGGAGAAGGAAATTGAAGAACTTCATTTAGTTTTATGCACAAACTTTGACAGCAGCCCTTTTGAGTCCCTTAGAACTAAAAAACAATTGTTGATAAACCTAATGGACAAGAGAGTCAACGGCGCACTCGTCCATTCGAGAATGCAGTCACTCACTCAGATGGACGCTTCCACACAATTTTTTTTTAGAGTAGAAAAAACAATTGGCCAAAGTAAAGCCATTAACTGTTTAAAGAATGACAAAGGTCAAGACCTTCTGGAGCCTGAAGCCCTTCCAACCTGGCCACACAAGTTTTACCAACGACTGTTTTCTGCGTACATTGCAGAGGTATCTGTGGAGTTGTCATGTTTTCTCCAGGACTTATCTCAGGTTCCAGACGGGAAAAGGACATCTTGGAAACTACATTCTCTTTGGATGACTTGACCACAGCTTTGAATGGGCTAAATATTGGAAAATCCCCAGGAATTGACAGGTTGCCTGTTGAGTTTTTTAAAACCTTTTGGTCTCACCTTGGCACTGATCTGGCAGAGGTTTTCCGTGAAAGTCTGCGAGTAGGTGAACTGCCCCTCTCCTGTCGCAGGGCGGTAATCACACTAATCCCAAAGAAAGGAGACCTCACGGAACTAAAGAACTGGCGTCTAGTGAGCCTGCTATGTGCTGATTACAGAATCTTCTCCAAGGCCCTGGATAACCAGTTAGGAAGAGTTATGGTGAATATTGTGTCCCCGGAGCAGACATACTGTGTCCCCAACAGATGCATTCTTGACAACATCTTTTTAGTTGGGGATGTAGTTGATGCTGCCAGACTCTTTGGGTTGACGCAGGTCTTTTATTGCTGGATCAGAAGAAGGCTTTTGACAGAGTGGACCACAATTATCTTCTAGCAGTGTTGAAGGCCTTGGCTTTGGACCTTTGTTCATTTGGCACATTGAACTCTTAAATCACAACGTGTTTAGTGTCGTGAAAATTAATGGAACACTAACAGCCCCCTTCAAGGTAACCAGAGGGATACGTCAGGGCTGCTCTCTGTCCGGTATGCTCTTCTCGCTCTCCATCGAACTGCTACTGCAACAACTTCGAATTCACCTTCAAGGTCTGAACATCCCTCAGTACCCGAATTTACAACTGAAGGTTGTCGTGTATGCAGATGACTTGACCGTGTTTATCTGTCATCCTGGAGACATCAAGGCACTGAAACGTTGCCTGGATGACTTTGAGAAACTGTCATCTGCAAAAATTAATTGGGATAAAATTAACACATTTTTAATTGGCAACTGGAGGGATGGGGACCCACTGGGCCTGCCTGGTGGACTTAAGTGGAACAGGAGAGTGTTCAGATACCTGGGGGTGTTTTTAGAACAGGGTGGCATAGGTAAAGAAAACTGGGCAGACTGGGTGGAAAAAGTTCAAGCCAGACTGAACAAATGCAAATACCTCCAAAAGGAGATCTCCTGTCGAGGCAGGGTCTTAATTATAAATAACTTGATAGCCTCCATGTTCTGGCATAAGTTGTAATGTGTTGACCCTCCAATATCTGTCATCAGAACCATCCAGGGCATTATTTTGGATTTTTTTTGGGATGGGCTACATTGGTTAAGGCGAAGTGTCCTGTATCTGCCTGTAGAGAAGGCGGTCAGGGACTCATTGACTTGTTGGTGGCCTTTAGGTTGCAGGCTTTACATCGGCTCTTATACGGCCCGAGCATCTGCCGTGGAGACAGCTTGCCTTTGCCTTATTTCGTGGGGTAAGGGGTTTAAATTTTGCTGAACATTTTTTTTTCTTACACTCTGCCAATTTTGTTAGGTCTGACCTGCCTGAGTTTTATCAATCCGCACTTCAGGTCTGGCACAGAAAGCTCAGGAGAACCAGGCTACATTTAGAGAGTATTTTTTGGTCCATGGAGGAACCTTTAGTCTGGAATTCTCTTTTAGACTGTCCGTTATTGCTTTCTGAATCTTGTATATCAATTCTTTTAAACAAAGGAATTTTGAAAATAAGACATTTAATTGATACAAACATGAGGTGCTGGCACACCCCTGCCCACCTAGTGGCGGTCCTGGGGATCATATTAATATATCTGGTTGAACTTTTTATCAGTCAGGGAAAAAAAGCACTGCAGAATTCAGGCGCGAGTTCTCTGTGTGCCGAGTACTTCACAGGTGTGGAGACACCAGAGGCTGAGATGGCATTGCCCGCCGTTATCGTGAGGCCAAATGTCACTGACCACACTGAAAGACTTGGACACCTTCTCAAGTTTGATACTCTGGTTGAGAAAGATTTTGAACTGTTTGATAAAAAAGAGATGTATAAATTGTGTATCAAAGTAACATTTTATGATCAGTTGAAAGAGTTGCCAGATACACTGTGGAGGAAAGAACTGCAGGTCTCCGAGAACATCACACCATCATGGAGGGCTTTCTATAAACTCCCTCTGCAGAAAAGACTTGGGGATTTGCAGTTGAAGATAATACACTTGGCCTTAGCCACAAGCTCATTTCTTAATTCAATTAAAGCTTCAGAGACTGACCAGTGCCCATTCTGTTACACAAGAGAAACTATCTTTCACCTCTTTATTCACTGTGAAAAGCTAAGGCCGTTTCTTCTTAGTGGTTTTGGGATAGAGTTCTCAAAAGTTTGCTTTATCTTTGGAAATAAATATAAAAAAAAAATAGGAATAAATGTGTTATTGGGAATTTCCTCTTAGGATAGGACAAGTTGGCAATCTTAAAAACGAGGAGAAATAAAGAAAAAAACCTCTTGGGGAGCGGCGCTCTGCTGCTCTTCTAAGTTTTCAGTAAAAGTCGACTGAAACTCGAATTTATGTACCACAAGCTAACGAACAACTTAGAAATGTTCAGCGACACGTGGGGGACAGGACAGTTACTGTGTGCTGTGGAGGGTGGCGAACTGGTGCTCAACTGGGGATGACAAAAAAGTAGTGGTGGGGATCAACAACATGTTTTTATTAATGTGTGGAGTAGTAGGAGCGTATAGGGGGAGTAATGGGAGTCTGATGTATGGCTCTTTTGTTTATTCTGAAATTTGGCTTTTTGTCATTTGACTGTGCATATTGTTATGTTGATATTTTTCTTTTTATTATGTTCACAATAAAGGTTATTTTAAAAATAAAAAAAAATATCTATCTATCTATCTATCTATCTATCTATCTATCTATCTATCTATCTATCTATCTATCTATCTATCTATCTATCTACCAGACATGAATCTCAGTGTAGACAGAAGTCAAGAAGGTGGTGGAACCCCTCAAGAGGAGGTGAAGGCAGAAGGGTCAGGCTCAATGGACTGTAACATGGAGGTGAAGTCAGATGTCTTCCTGTTGATGGTCGTCAGGTCTGCCAGAAAGAAGGAGGAGAAATATTAGGTAACAGCATGCAAACTTTGAACAAGGACTGTCTCATTATTTTCCTTGTTACTATGTTTTGGCTAATGGTTATGCTGTTCTGTGATGCCTTATAGTTTAATTTGTATTCTCTTAAAAGTAAATGAAATGCCTTTTGCCGGATCAGTCATCTTTTCTTTAATGTATGGTACACATCTTACAAATTCTGCCAGGGTTTGTAAACTTAAATATATATATATACAAGGATGAGACAAAAATTATCTGCACTCCAGTTATATTAAAACCTCTGTTGGCAGCGCTGTCTTATCAACGCTTTCCATACGAGGTCCCTGTCTCCCCAGTCACTGCTGTGTAGGTGTGAATTTATTACGTCACATCATTTGTAACTGTGGTGGAAGAAACAATGGCTGCCCCACTTGTGATTTACACGAAAGAAGTGCAATGTGCAGTGATTCGTTTTTTGTGGTCTGAGGGTATTCCTGCTGCCGATAAGACTTTGTGAACAGTATGGAGGAAGTGTTTTGTTGCAAAGAAGTGTGTATGAATGGATGGAGAAGTTCAAGGAAGGTCACTCAAGTGTCAGCCATGAAGAAGGAGCCGGACGCCCGTCCATGTCCACGACTGATGACAGCATTGAACATGCATGTGAAACAATTCTGTTGAATAGATGAGTGACAGTAGATGATGTGGCAAGTCATTTGTAAATCAGCCATGGCTCTGCCTATGCAATAATCCATGACAGACTTGGGTTTTGAAAGAAGCCCTATAAGGACGTCTGATGAAGAGGTGAAGACAGCAGTGCATTCGTGGCTCGCAGCTCAGCCTAAACCATTTTCTTATGAAGGAATATAAAACTTGTTGAGAGATGGACAAAGTGTATTAAAAACTATTTTCCAAAAATTATGTATTTGCCTTTTCTGAAAGCTGGTTAAAATAAATTCTACAGCTGGATAGTGGATAATACTGTATAAATATATATATATATATATTTATACCCTCTTAGGCAGTTCCAGAACCCCCCGGGAAAGGTGAAAATCCGCAAAGTAGAAACCATATGTTTATATGGTTATTTTTATATTGTCATGCTTGGGTCACAGATTTGCGCAGAAACACAGGAGGTTGTAGAGAGACAGGAACGTTATTCAAACACTGCAAACAAACATTTGTCTCTTTTTCAAAAGTTTAAACTGTGCTCCATGACAAGACAGAGATGACAGTTCCGTCTCACAATTAAAAGAATGCAAACATATCTTCCTCTTCAAAGGAGTGCGCGTCAGAGAGAGAGAGAGAGAGAGAACAAAGCAAACAGTTAAAAATCAATAGGGCTGTTTGGCTTTTAAGTATGCGAAGCACCGCGGCACAAAGCTGTTGAAGGTGGCAGCTCACACCCCCTCTGTCAGGAGCAGAGAAAAACAAACAATCAAAAATCAATACGTGACCTTCGAGCCTTTAAGTATGCGAAGCACCGTGCAGCATGTCGCTTCACGAAGCAGCTGCACAGAAGGGAGCAACGTGAAGATAACCTTTCAGCATTTTTAGACAAGCGTCCGTATCGTCTAGGTGTGCGAACAGCCCCCCTGCTCAATCCCCCTACGTCAGGATTAGAGAATGTCAGCGCAAGAGAGAGAGAAAGAAAAGTAAGTTGGGTAGCTTCTCAGCCATCTGCCAATAGCATCCCTTGTATGAAATCAACTGGGCAAACCAACTGAGGAAGCACGTACCAGAAATTAAAAGACCCATTGTCCGCAGAAATCCGCGAACCAGCAAAAAATCCGCGATATATATTTAAATATGCTTACATATAAAATCCGCGATACAGTGAAGCCGCGAAAGGCGAAGCGCGATATAGCGAGGGATTACTGTATATATATATATATATATATATATATAGATATACATATGTTGTCACACACGTGTGCATGAGAGGCAGCTAAAGGGCTTGCATAGTGACAATTCTGACCAGGGGGTGGTTTTCACTCAATCTTCTGCATACCATTCACAGGAAATTCCACATGGTTCAGGCGCTTACTACGACTTCACTTCCAGTTCCACCATCCATGATGATGTCACTTCCTGCCCAGACAATGTCACTTCCAGTTCTGCCTTCCAGGATGACGTCACTTTCTGGCCAGAACTTTAAAGCCGCCATCTTTGCCAGATGGCATCAGTTCTGTTTTGCAATAAAAAAACTTTATTTTGTACTTGGGACTGTTTAGTGTAGTGTGTTTGGGTTTTTAGGGGCTCAATGGTGCCCCTGTTTTTTACAAAATATACAAGGAACGTTGAAAAAGTTTCTGCACTTTTGCATTTTCGTTGGAAATGGAAAGCAGGAGGAGTAGTAATTGGGCATTAAAAAGTTGGTACAACGCTGCGAAAATTGCATCACAAACGAAGGTGACTATGTAGAAAAGTGATATAATTTGTTTTTGAAATTCTTAATAAATAGAGTTAAAAAAAAGTGCAGAAACTTTCTCAACATCCCTCGTATATATATACACTAACGTTAATAAGTTTGGATTGACCCCGAAATGTTCATGTTTTGAGAACTTTTTTTTAAATCAAGATACCTTTAAACTGATTTAAGGACAAAGCCAATGCATTACTAGTGTTGCTAATGACTATTACTAATTGAAATTAGTGATTTTTTAATTTATTATTGACATTTGACTGCAGAGCCCCATTTTTCAGCAGCCGTTACTCCAGTGTCCTAATGATCAACTCCCACCTTAAGCTTAATTAGTCCTTTAAAATGCTAATTGGTTATTAGACAAACCTCTGTAATTGAATTATTACAACTGACACCTGTTGTTTTCCCTTCATCTGTAAGGCACTAGAATTCCTAAAGTTCACTTCTGAGTTCAGACATGGCCAAAATAGAAACTGTGTCCTCAAGAAATACGTCAGTCTGTTTTCTTTTTCATAATAGAAGATTATTCCATGTGACAGATTGCCAAGAAACAGAAGATTTCATAGAGAGCCGAGTAGTGCTGTCTTGAGAGAAGAGGACAATCTGACCAGGATAGAAAAACAAGGGAAAGGCTCAGATGAACAACTGCCTAAGAGGGTAAGGACACCAGAGGGTGTAGTTGGAGAAAAAAACTTACAAGTCCACAGTTGGCTTCCTCCTTAAATACTCTCCAAATTCTAGTGTCATCTGCAACAATGAAAAGACCTCCTTAGATGCAGAGTTTCAAAGAAAAAGACGTATCTGGAACTGGCAAATGATAAGAAATGGTTAAAAAGGGCAAAAAAACACAAACATTGGCTGGAAGGTGAGTGTGAAAGTGTGTTAACACTAGAATTTATGATGCCTATGAAAAAACTTGTAATCCTGGCCCACCTTAAATCCCTTCACACCTCTCCATCAGCTTCTTTTGTTTTGTAAATGTGTCAATCAGCACAAGCAGCAAGCAGCCAGCTGTCCCTTCCACCGCCTTGACGGAGCTCAGCTCGGGCAAAAACTTCTCCCAGCTCAAGCCAAGGCTCCTTATCTGCGTGGGAGGTTCCTGGAGTTGTATAGGGTAAATAATACAGTATATTGTTATTTGGAATACATGTAATTCACGAGTGTTCCATGTCTACAAAGATCTGGGTAAGTGTAGGATGAAAGAAAAAATGTGAGGCCAGAAATGCTGAACACTTACCTAAAGCAGAAACTTTTTCCATGTTATGCTAATGATGGCGTGAAGTGTATAATGTGTGAAGACTTCAGTCCAAATATCAAATAAACACGAGCGCTTTTATTCAAGAATATAACCAAATAAAAAAAAACATTCGATTTACATGTGGCTGTCACAGAGTTAAACTCAAGCTCAAATGTCAATCGGCAGGAAGTTTACACGTATTCTTGAATGGTGCAGTGGTAAGAACTGCTGCCTTACAACCCGAAGAGTGGGTGCTCCATGTTTTCAGTAGTGAGCTGCAATTATTATTATTCATGTCAGTCAGTCATTATCCAACCTGCTATATCCTAACACCAGGTCATGGGGGTCTGCTGGACCCAATCCCAGCCAATACAGGGCGCAAGGCAGGAACAAATCCTGGACAGGGCGCCAGCCCGCCTCAAATTATTATTATTTTTACAATATAATAAAAACATACATATGATTTGAGTCTGTAACACCCTGTGTAAATTTTGGCTACTTGTAAAAGTTAGCGCTTGTTTTTCTATTATTCAGTTTTATTCACATGGTACAACAAACTTGCCTCTCCCTCTCTGAGTTGATGCCATTTATCCCCATTCTCATTATCTCTGTGGTTGATGCTTGCTCAGAACTATTTGTCGTAGCGGCAATCAAAGATACAATGTCCCGTGACCGCTATCAGACTGGACAAAGGTAGGACAGTAACAACAGACAGCTTCTTCACCAGCTAATAGACTACTGCACTCTACCTGGCACCATAAAGTAAAATGGGACTTCCACCTGCAGCTAAAGTCACTTCAGTACACGAGCAATTCACCACACTGCTGTTTAGATCTGGCAGTGCCATGATGATGTAGTATGCGCCCAAAAAGAAGAAAGCCTTTGATTTCAGTCTATGACAGCCGGTGTAAACTTTGGAGCTGAGAGGAGAGATTGAAGGACTGGTAGCTTTTCAGTTTAAGCAAATGGAGATTAACAGGTGACATTATTTAAAATTTTTAAAATTATTACTAGAATTAGAACAGGGGACCCACTTGTTATTTCAAAGTGAATTAACAACAGATCGAAACTCAAGGATAAAATTCAGAGAGAAGTTAGGACTGTTTTGTTGACACAGACACATGGGATATGTGTCCAAGTTGTGAGGTAGGTGGCAAGACTTTGGAGACTTGATGTCACTTTGGTAATATGAGCTGAAAAGGACTGGCAAGCTTGGTTGGGCTGAGCTGTCCTGTTCTTGTCAAACCTGTCCTGTTGTTTAAATGCTTCACCTTAAATGAGTGCCCCCCCCACCGGCTCCTAACTTGTGCTCTCTGAATAAACAGGGCTGCAGGCAGGTCATAACGATGTGTATGGCTTGGCGACGCTGGCATGAACTGCTCAGCTCCTAACACCACTCAGCCCAGTTTGTCCACCGCCTGTGTTTCCATGCTGCACAGAGGCGACTCTTCCCATGCCCTGATCTGTTTACAGGCGGGCGCCACACCCTTATGGCTGCGTGAGAAATCCAAAGACTGAACAGAGCAGGCATTGCATTACATGGACGTCCCACAACTTTAAACGGCATTGAGTTTACTCTGAAGGGGCTCTTCTGGTGCACACAGATTAGAATGAGATGCGCAGGCGGAAGGAAAAATTAAAAAAAAAAAATTGTTAACCCATCAGCCGTGGGTGGCAGCAGCCCAACTCGGAGCAGACGGTGGTGAGCATACGTCTGTCTACCTTACAGGTAGACTGGAAAGGAATAGAAAGGTGGTCCACAGAGCAGAACTTTATCAGACCCTTTAGAGGCTGAGCACGTGTGACTGCAGAGAAGCCACTGTTGTAGCACAGCCAAGCAAACCTTAGCCCATTTGGCCAAGCACCAAGAACACAAAGCATGAAGCAAACATTTGCAGTCGAGGTCAGGCTGGAAAACAGCTGGAGGAAGGCAGGCAAATATCTCTTAAAATTCATTTTACTATTCAAGAAGTGCATAAAATGAAAGTTAGCACTGCTGCCACCGGGCGTGGAGTTTAAGGGATCACTGCCTGATCACTGGCTCTGTGTGTAATGTGCATGATCTTCACATGAACGTCTCTCCCACATTGCACAGATATGTGTGTCTTAGGCTAACCGGTGACACTAAATCAGACTAAATGAGGCTGAGTGCCTGAGCCTGTCCCAAGAGTGGCTGTCATCGTCCCAGGACTCCAGGACTGCTTAGTCTCCAGGGCAGTGGTTAGTCACGGAACCCTTTAAGAATCTGATGAAAGCTATGGACCCCCTTCCCTAGAAATATTCACATAAACACAACTTTGCATGCAATGAATATAATGTACTTTATTTATCGAGATTTGATTGTCTCACACATATATGACATACACAAAGTATTATTAAACTTTAAAGTAAACAATCTTAAAAACACTCCTTTTTATGCAAAAAAGTAATGGCCACCCATTATACTTATGAAATATACTGCTCAAAAAAATTAAAGGAACACTTTTTAATCAGAGTATAGCATCAAGTCAGTGAAACTTGTGGGCTATTGATCTGGTCAGTTAAGTAGCAAGAGGGGTTGTTAATCAGTTTCAGCTGCTTTGGTGTTAATGAAATTAACAACAGGTGCACTAGAGGGGCAACAATGAGACAACCCCAAAAACAGGAATGGTTTAATAGGTGGAGGCCACTGACATTTTCCCTCATCTTTTCTGACTGTTTTTTCAGTTGTTTTGCATGTGGCTTCGGTCAGTGTCACTACTGGTAGTATGAGGCAATACCTGGACCCTACAGAGGTTGCACAGGTAGTCCAACTTCTCGAGGATGGTACATCAATATGTGCCATTGCCAGAAGGTTTGCTGTGTCTCCCAGAACAGTCTCAAGGTCATGGAGGAGATTCCAGGAGACAGGCAGTTACTCTAGGATAGCTGGGCAGGGCAGTAGAAGGTCCTTAACCCATCAGCAGGATTGGTATCTGCTCCTTTGGGCAAGGAGGAACAAGATGAGCACTGCCAGAGCCCTACAAAATGACCTCCCGTAGGCCACTGGTGTGAATGTCTTTGACTAAAAAATCAGAAATAGACTTCATGAGGGTGGCCTGAGGGCCCAACATCCTCTAGTGAGCCCTGTGCTCACTGTCTGGCGAGCTCGATTGGCATTTGCCATAGAATACCAGCATTGGCAGGTCCACCACTGGCGCCCTGCGCTTTTCACAGATGAGAGCAGGTTCACCCTGAGCACATGTGACAGACTTGAAAGGGTCTGGAGAAGCCATGGAGAACATTATGCTGCCTGTAACATCACTTAGCATGACCAGTTTGGTGGTGAGTCAGTGATGGTCTAGGGAGGCATATCCATGGAGGGACACACAGACCTCTACAGGCTATAAAAAGCCACCTTGACTGACATTAGGTATCGGGATGAAATCCTTGCACCCACTGACAGACCCTATGCTGGTGCAGTGGGTCCTGGGTTCCTCCTGGTGCACAACAATGCTCAGCCTCATGTGGCGAGAGTATGCAGGCAGTTCCTGGAGGATGAAACAATTGATACCATTAACTGGCCCCCACGCTCACCTGACCTAAATCCAATAGAACACCTCTGGGACATTATGTTTCAGTCCATCCAACGACGCCAGGTTGCACCTCAGACTGTCCAGGAGCTCAGTGATGCCCTGCTCCAGATCTGGGAGGAGATCCGCCAGGACACCATCCGTCGTCTTCTTTAAGAGCACCCCCGACATTGTCAGGCATGCATACAAGCATGTGGGGGTCTTACAAACTACTGAATACAATTTGGAGTTGCTGTAATGGACTAGGGGCAGCATGGTGGCGCAGTGGTAGCGCTGCTGCCTCGCTGTTAGGAGACCCGGGTTCACTTCCCGGGTCCTTCCTGCGTGGAGTTTGCATGTTCTCCCCGTGTCTGTGTGGGTTTTCACCGGGCGCTCCGGTTTCCTCCCACAGTCCAAAGACATGCAGGTTAAGTGCATTGGCGATTCTAAATTGGCCCTAGTGTGTGCTTGGTGTGTGGGTGTGTGTGTCCTGCAGTGGGTTGGCACCTTGCCTGGGATTGGTTCCTGCCTTGCGCCCTGTGTTGGCTGGGATTGGCTCCAGCAGACACCCGTGACCCTGTGTTCAGATTCAGCGGGTTGGAAAATGGATGGATGGATGGATGTAATGGACTAGCCTGCCACATCATTTTTTCCCTTTGATTTTTGGGGTGTCATTGAATTCAGCCCTCTGTAGGTTGATAATTTTCATTTCCATCAACCGATGTTGCATCCTTTCATTCCTAGCACATTAACCAGTTCATGTCAGTATAGATATCCAGCAAGATTGTTTTCCCATTGAGATCTGATATGTTTTCAAAGTGTTCCTTTAATTTTTTTGAGGAGTTTATAATCATCTTGTTCAAATTAAAACAGTACTACTACTGTTACGTTTTCTACTACCATTACTACTACTACTACTACTACAATCGATTCTTTTGTTATCTACTTTATTTCAATGAGAAGGTTGTTCTTGTTTGCCTTCAATGAGAATATGAAACTGTGGAGTGGTCTTCGACAAGGTGACACGCATATCATCTTTGACTTACCACTTGCTCTTATGGAGTGGCACAAGATGGCAGTCATGCAGAGAATGATGACACACGTCTAAATGGTAAACATGGGCCAGCAGCAAGTCAAGAGACGCCTAGCTGTCGCCGCTGTAAACATTGGCAGGGTGCGTTTTCTTTCATTTCTTTCGATGGGAAACCATTGATTGAGACAAGGGGGAGGGCTATATGGTGACTGCTATTTTTCTCGCGCAACATTTTTCTCGCTGTTATTTTTCTTGCATGTTATTTTTCTCACGAGTATGTAACTCATGCTATTAGGTTTAGGTGAGATAAATACTTGCGAGAAAAATAACGGTGAGAGACATAACACACACGAAAAATCACGTGATAAAGTTCACACAAGAAAAAAATCAATGGTACTGGGCTGTACAGTGAATATAAATGTTAATTTTTATCTGACCCTCACAGACCCCCTGAAACCTATCCTTGGACCCCCTAGGGATCCACAGACCTCAGGGTAAGAACCCCTGCTCTGGGGACATATACTTCCAGGATGGTCGGTTATGGCAAAATGCAGGTTCAGAAAACGTACAGCCAGATGGATAATTAAACAGTAAATGTAAATAATAAGCAATGATATAAACAAAAAAGGAAACTGCAGTCAGTGCAGAGGATTTCACAAGAATTTGGGCAACTTCTTGAAAGTGTATGCAAAATGAAACTCGATTGTTTTGCTCATTGCCAACAATAAGATACTCTATGAAGAAGCCTGAAAAGCTCCTACTCCAAAGTGTTACCGTAAAGTGTTACCTGGTTCAGCTTCAGCCTCACTATAAACCAAAAGTTAGAGTCCTACCTGTAACCACACGATCATTCAGGAAGTGGACCCCGGAGGCTGAGAATACTCTGAGAGAACTTTTTGGAACTACAGACTGGGATATCCTGCAGGGATCTCATAATGAGAACATTGAGGAAGTTGTTGACTGCACTACTGACTACATCAACTTCTGTATGGACATTGTAGTTCCAGTAAGAACAGTACGCTGCTATGCTAACAACAAGCCATGGATTACAAGTGACATCAAGGGCCTTTTGAATCAGAAGAAAAGGGCTTTTAAAGACGGTGATCAGCATGAGCTCAAGCGCGTGCAGAAGGAACTCCGAGTCCAACTCAGGGCGGCGAAGGAGCAGTACAGGAGAAAGCTGGAGCAGAAGTTGCAGAATAACAGCATGAAGGAAGTGTGGGATGGGATGAAGATCATCACTGGCTGCAGCTCGAAGCGGGGTACCACCATTGAGAGAGACGTGAAGAGAGCAAACCAAATGAACAACTTTTTTAACAGGTTTGACCACCCTAACCCACTCTCACTCTCACCTCGGAGTACTGCACCCTCCACACATCCTTCTGCTGATACCAGCATAGGAAAAACATCCCCACCCATAATAACAACAGCGCAAGTGAGCAGAGAGCTGAGGAGACTTCGTGCCAGCAAAGCAGCGGGTCCAGATGGAGTATCGCCACGACTGCTGAAGGTCTGTGCATCGGAGCTGGGGGGTCCTCTACAGCGCATCTTCAACCTGAGCCTGGAACAGGGGAGAGTCCCGAGGCTTTGGAAAACATCTTGTATCACCCCAGTCCCAAAGGTATCACGTCCTAGTGAGCTGAATGACTTTCGGCCTGTTGCTCTGACATCACATGTGATGAAGACCATGGAGAGGCTGCTGCTTCACCACCTTAGGCCACAGGTTCAACACGCCCTTGACCCTCTGCAGTTTGCATATCAGGAGAAGGTGGGAGCGGAAGATGCCATCATCTATATGCTACACTGATCCCTCTCTCACTTGGACAGAGGCAGTGGTGCTGTAAGAATTATGTTTCTAGACTTCTCTAGCGCCTTCAACACAATCCAACCTCTGCTCCTTAGGGACAAGCTGACAGAGATGGGATTAGATTCATACCTAGTGGCATGGATCGTGGACTATCTTAAAGACAGACCTCAGTATGTGCGTCTTGGGAACTGCACGTCTGACATTGTGGTCAGCAACACAGGAGCACCACAAGGGACTGTACTTTCTCCGGTCCTGTTCAGCCTATATACATCGGACTTCCAATACAACTCGGAGTCCTGCCATGTGCAAAAGTTCACTGATGACACTGCTATCGTGGGCTGTATCAGGAATGGGCTGGAGGAGGAGTATAGGGACCTAATCAATGACTTTGTTAAATGGTCCGACTCAAACCACCTACACCTGAACACCAGCAAAACCAAGGAGCTGGTGGTGGATTTTAGGAGGCCCAGACCCCTCATAGACCCAGTGATCATCAGAGGTGACTGTGTGCAGATGGTGCAGACCTATAAATATCTGGGAGTGCAGCTGGATGATAAATTAGACTGGACTGCCAATACTGATGCGCTGTGCAAGAAAGGACAAAGCCGGTTATACTTCCTTAGAAGGCTGGCTTCCTTCAACATCTGCAATAAGATGCTGCAGATGTTCTATCAAACAGTTGTGGCGAGCGCCCTCTTCTACGCAGTGGTGTGCTGGGGAGGCAGCATTAAGAGGAAAGACATGTTGGCATGGAGCTGGACAGTTTAACATCTGTGGCAGAGCGAAGGGCGCTCAGCAGGCTCCTATCAATTATGGAGAATCCACTGCATCCACTAAATAATGTCATCTCCAGACAGAAGAGCAGCTTCAGCGACAGACTGCTGTCACTGTCCTGCTCCACTGACAGACTGAGGAGATCGTTCCTCCCCCAAACTATGCGACTCTTTAATTCCACCAGGGGGGGTAAACGTTAATATTTAACATTATACATAGTTATTGTCTGTTTTTTTCACCTGTATTATTATCATTCTTTAATTTAATATTATTTATTGTATCAGTATGCTGCTGCTGAAGAATGTGAATTTCCCATTGGGATTAATAAAGTATCTATCTATCTATCTATCTATCTATCTATCTATCTATCTATCTATCTATCTATCTATCTATCTATCTATCTATCTATCTATCTATCTATCTATCTAAAAGAGATGGACTGATTATCAGCATGCACCATTCCTCTCTGGCAGTCTTCAGTTGTTTCTAATTGATTGTTAAGACTTTCCAGGGTTTCTTTTCATCTTATATCTGATTTTGCCAGGATATGCGCTGACCCTCAATATTCTAAACTGAATTAAATCCATTCAGGGAAAGTGTGGAAGAACTCTATCATGGTGTAGGTGCCCCTCTTAAGTAATGGAAGATTACAAAATTCATTGAGAATTTCTGATCTGAAAGTGATGAGCTCTCACGGTTATCAGTGCTGCCACCTATTGGCACCAGTCACGGTTCAGTTCTCATCATTTTTTCCCATTCTGTTGTCATACATAAAGCACAAGACATCAGACAGATGGGCTTCTCTTCTGTTCACTAAGTCCAAAACATTCAATTTGTACCCCTGTTCTCCTCCAGGTCTTACTGACTGGGACTCTAAATTGTGAGCGAATATGGTTGTGTGCATGACTGGACCCTGTGATGAATCAGCATCCCAAGTAGAGGCCTGTGTGAATCACCAGGGGGTGCAGCACCACCCAAACTGAACATAGACAGGCATGGGACACAACTTCAAGGTGCACACGTTTTTTATTTTCTTTTTCCCTCGTGGGAAACGCCTTCCCCATTTCCCACAAGCACAACACAGTTCAGCATAACAAAAACACACAACACTCTTCTTCTTTCTTTTCTTCTCCCACCCGACTCTGGCTTCTGGAGTAGTGCCTGTTTTGAGAATTTTGATGAAGGATAAATCTTCAGAAAAAATGAGCAGAGTCTTCAGAAAAAAATTAGATTTTATTGTACAGCATAAAAAAACAATTGCAAAGCACATAAAGCCTGTCTCAGTTCATGAAGTGAGCTCTGAGTGTACAGTGAGCCCCAAATATATTACAGTTCTTATCACAAAAGGCCCCTCTTCCAGACTAGTTTACCAACATCTACTGTCTGTTGGCTCCTGTTATAAGGCACCCTCGTTATTCCACTTCTGGCAGCACTTCCGAGTGTGGCAGAAGAACTCCCCATTAAGGCTCAGCAGGATCTACAGCACCCCCTGGTGACACCCACAGATCCCAACAGGGCTGTATCACACTCCAGCTCCCATGGAGCCCTGCGGGAGTCCGAGGCACAGATGCAAACCCAGGGGAGGTGCTACCTAGCATTCCAGGGGAGAAAATGCTCAGGATACGCTGCCCCCCCCCCACCCCCGGTCCTTCCAGCGTGATGCATCCCACCCGGGCAAGTGCCCCGGCCATACACCACACCTCATAATAGAGAAAAATGGTTTGCAAAGTGGACGCATGCATGTGTGGGTAAAATGGATGGGTTGGTAAGGGAAACAGTTCACTACAAAGGGCTAGGAGATGTTATTGCTCATTCCACCAAAGTTTTGCCCAGTTTAGAATTTGAAGATAATCACACTGGCCATTAGGTTGATGCAAGTGGTGGCTCTGAGGCTAGGGATCTGCACTGGCAATCAGAAGGTTGCCGGTTCGAATCCTGTAAATGCCAAAAAGAGACTCTGCTCTGTTGGGCCCTTGAGCAAGGCCCTTAACCTGCAATTGCTGAGCGCTTTGAGTAGTGAGAAAAGCGCTATATAAATGCAAAGAATTATTATTATTATTATTATTTTGTTTTCAAATCTAGGCTGAAGAACTATTTTTACACTCAAGCCTCTTTAGACTTTTAATAAATGTCGTAGACATGCTTTCATTTTCTAGGTAATTTCACAATATGTTATATTATTATTACTGTTATTAATGTTTAGTGTATAAATAATCCATTAAAAAACAGGTGACAATCCATGAGATTAAAAATGAAATTAAAAACCAGCAGCTATCGAGTCCTTCATACTCTGATGGATGAGCGAAGCACAACTCCCTCTTGGTCTCCCTAGCTCACTCATCGCTCACTCAGCTGGTGGAGACTTCAGGAGCTGTGCTTCTCA
This sequence comes from Erpetoichthys calabaricus, assembly GCF_900747795.2. NCBI lineage: Eukaryota > Metazoa > Chordata > Cladistia > Polypteriformes > Polypteridae > Erpetoichthys > Erpetoichthys calabaricus. Next base: position 272,373,239 of record NC_041396.2, on the reverse strand, counting down.
CCACCGGATACCCATCTTAGCTGCCTCGAGATCGAGATGTTCTCCTGCCTTCCTTCTTGCACTCCTGTTGTAGGACTCCCTCTCAATCACACCCACTACCCACCAATTAATCAGTAGGGATGATCTGTCCCTGAGCACCAATCCTTTGCTCCCTTATGGGACTATGACCCTGCTGCCCCACACCCACACTGCCTGGCTCATCCTGCCTTTCTCCATGATGCTGTTCTCACGGCCCTCTCCATCTCTCTCTCTCTCGCTTTGTCTCTGGCTCAATTTTTTCCCCTTTTACTCATGCCGGCTCCCCCTTAGATGTCTCCGTAGGTGCAGCACCTCAATCACACACCGCAGGAAGCCGATAAAAAAATTGAGAAGGACTGCACCCTCACGTGCAGGTGTGTCTCGCCTCAACTACCTCACCAACCTCCCTCAGCTGTGCGAGCACACACACCCACAGAGATTGAGCTGGCTAGTTAATTAATTAATTATTTTAAGTGGTCTCGCTTGTTAAGGTTCCACACCCTTAGCTTATTTCAATCTTCCACAGCCGCATTTACTGTTTTAATGGCTCCGTATCAGCAATAAGATGTAAATGACAAAGCAGCCAGCAGTTCTCCATTTAACTTGTTTCCATTTACACCTGCGTGTGTTCATCATGCACTGTATGATTTAATAAAAACTTAATAAATGTGACAGACTGAAAATTTTCTGTTTTAGGCTTCAAAATCTTTTAGGTGATATCCTTGGAAAGGAAAATATCTACGATATAAGAATGTAATGTTGCTGACTAACAAGCCATAATAAGGTCTGAGATTGGCAAGGATTGGTTTCTAATTACGCCATTGGGTTGAAATGAAAACCTGCGGCCCTCAAGGACTGACGCTGCCCACCTCTGGCCTATGCCAATGACCCCTCAATATATGGGAGTGGACAGGGCCAACTGAATTCAACAGTCACTCACACAACATGAGGTTTTGTGTAATGAGTGCCAGAATATTTGGAACCTGTGAAATGTGTTTTTTTTTATAAATTAATTATTAATGTTTCTCAAGCTGCATAGCCTCCAGTCACGATTTATACATCATCTGTTGTTTCTTTCTTATTTTCTTTTTGTTTCCAAATTGAAAAATAAAGTAATTTGCCAGTGTAACAGCCAATCTTAGAAAGTTATTGCTAATGTTAAATTCACTTAAGTGCTTGCTTAATTGCAATAGAATATCCGTTTCTCATAGTTACTTAGATCAGGGGTCCAGGGGGCCCACTGTGGCTGCAAGTTTTTGTTTCAAGTGGATTTATAATCAGTGGCAATAACTGATAACATTGATCTCATTTAATTAGTTGGTATTTTTTTCCTCTTCTCTTATTCTACATTCAGAACAGTAGAGCAGAGCGATTTTTACATTTATGAGACATTAAGAAATATTCCTGTTATTGCTAAAGATTTAAATAAGAAGTCAAGCAAACCACTCAGGCCCCTTCTAGATGACATCTTACCTGAAGAGAAGGCCCGAGTTGCCTTGAAAGCCTGCATATTGTAATCAGTTCAGTCAGCCAATAGAAAGTGTCACTTTGCTTGACTTCTCATTGCATCCATAATGGTTAACAACACCATACTGGTTTGCTAAAGATTTAAATGCTTGACTCTCGTTTGTTGATTTCATTTTATGTTGCCCTTTCTCTGTGCAGTTTGCTCCCTTCCTTCTATCTTAATAATGACAATTAAAAACGAGCAGAGCAGACACCCAGCAAACAACACCGAATCAGGAAAGACTGCGACTACACTGCACTGCACTCAGACCCACTAATTAGTAAATAAATGATTAATTAAACGGTTAGAACACATGGAAAAGTAGATTGAAAATCAATATGAAAATATCGTTTTAAAGAAAAAAATACATTATTCCCATACAGTACATTTAAATAAAAAAAAATTGGAAGTGTGCCCCCCTTGACTTTCTCGTATACTGAGAGAGAGAAAAAGGTCATCAGAAGTACTTCCAGTTGCGCAATATTTCTCAGATATAATATCTCTTTGTTTCTCATCATAACTAATTGATAATATCGATACACAATCATTTATCTCTATTTATAATAAAACTTTATATTAAAATGATATTTTCTCACTTAGGCAGGTCAAAAATGATGGAGGATTTTTTTAATGATTACATATGCATTGCCTAGATTACATTAAAAGTAAAAAGAGTTATAGTCATCTAAAAACATAGAAAATGTGTTAGTATTATACAAGATTTGTTACAATAAATTGCTATTGGTAAAACTGCATTTAGGTACATTTAATTATGATAATAATGGCAGAAATTTAAAAAAATTCATAAAATTAAATGTATAACAGGAACACAATGGGGATGTAGCAGTATATCGTTCCCATTACATAGCATGTTCAATGTTTACATGTTATTGTTAAACTGATGATGTGTAAATTAAAATAAAATTAATAATAGTTATTGAAAGAATATGTGTTATATTTAATACAGTTTTTAATATCATGTACACATTTATATTTCCATATTACAAAACATTCCGATGGTTGTTTAAATAAAATACGACTTTCGGTTGAGTAATTTTTCTCAAATGTCATATCTGTTTGCTTTTTATAATTATATATATCTATACAAAATTTGAATGATCTATCTGTAATTATAAACATAGTTTACTTGAAAGTTTAACTTGAAAGTATTCACTTAAAATATCACTTCCAGTTGCCAAAAGCGGCTCAAAATTCGATAGGATTCCTTATTTTTGATATAAAGCAGGTGCACAAAATCTCATTGACTGAAGTCAAAGCGTATTCGAGTTATCGTGTTCACACACAGACAGACGATTTCAAAAATGATATTTTAGGACTCAGTAAGGTCTGAAACGTCAAGATTCATCAAAATCTCGAGGTCGAATTCTTTCATGATTCCTATACTTTCTCTATACTGTGTATAAAAGAAAGTAAAAATGTTTACCAAACTGAGTTTTCTGATTTCTGTATTGTTCCCAAAACACAGAATCTTAAATAGCCCAGGAGTCCAATTAAAATCAGAAGCTGATTGAAACAAAAACCTGCAGCCATCGTGGGTCCCCCAGGACCGAGTCTGAGAACCCCTGACTTAGATTCTACCCTTTTACCCCCTGTAAGTTAACACGAGTTAGAACATTCTTAGCTATACAGGTATCTGTATAACTGAGTGTTCATTATGCCAGCTCTGAAATAGTCTCACTGCTGGTATGGACTGTAAGATTAGTTTATTTATAAATAGAGCATTGGCATACAGACTTCTGACTGTGCTTAGAGTTCCACACGTAATATGACTGTCTCACCAAACTTAGACATAAATATGAAATAAGTAAGTAAACCCTAAACAGAACTTTCTTTAAACAAGAACTTTTCATTTCTTTCAAATATCTATTTTTCTGTGAACTATTTTTCTTTAAATGTTACTAAAAATTTTAAAACGATGATATTTGTTATGGAATTATTTGAATGTGCATCAAGCTATTGCCTGAATTGATCTATGAAGTAAACTAACAGCTACAGAATTTTGGTAATTCTGTGCAAATGCAGCTACACACTGTAAAGGATACACATGAATATTTAAAGTTTATTTACTTTTCTCTTCATTTTGTATGTTTACTGACCAACATTATTCCTGCTGTCAAAATAAATACTCAATATATTGCATCATGAGTGGGCATAAAAATGAAACTAAAAATGGACACCCTGGTAAAAGGACTGCTTTTGTTCAAATTAAGATTCTCTGATATGGAGTCAGGCAGTGATTGCCGTTCCAACTCCAGAGACTTGTAATTAATAAAAAATAATTCATTATCCACACAGGGAGGAACCGGGAAGCGAACCCACACTCTTCCACAGTCTCCTTACTGCAAAGCAGCAGCACTACCACTGCGCCAGCTGTGAGGACACTTGTGTTCTTGTTCCTGCCTTGTCTGGGTTGTGCTTTCATGTTCTCCTCATGACCATGTAAGGTTTCCCAGACACTCTCTATTCTTTCAGTGTCACAAAAGTGTAAATTGGCTTGGTGTGTTGTGTGTGTGTGTGAGAGAGTGCCCTCCACAGGAATGTCCATCCATTGCCTAATACCCCTGTGACCCTGTAACCAAACAAGCAAGGTGAGTAAATGGATCAATGGATTGTGTATGAGGTGTGTATATAAAATAACCGGACTGCTCTTGGTGTTATTGTTCTAGGGAGGGGAATGCCAATACAGGTCAATGCTCTCTTATCTTAGATCTTAACCAAACAACCTCATCAGTTTCAACTTAATATCTCAAACAGTCTGACTCCAGTAGTCGTTTAAGTTAGTCTTCCTCTTCTGCTACCATCGAAAAAATATTGTCACCCAAACTTGAACAACGAATCAAGCATATGACAGGGTGCCTCGAGAGGAGTTGTGTTATTGTATGAGGAATTCAGGAGTGGTACAGAAGTATGTAAGTGTTGCACATGCTATGTACGAGGGAAGTGTGACAGTGGTGAGGTCTACGGTAGGAGTGATGGATGCATTCAAGTTGGAGGTGGGATTACATCAGGTATCGGCTCTGAGCCCTTTCTTATTTGCAGTGGTGATGAACAGGTTGACAGATGAGATTAGACAGGAGTCCCCGTGGACTATGATGTTTGCTGATGACATTGTGATCTGTAGCGATAGTAGGGAGTAGGTTGAGGAGACTCTGGAGAGGTGGAGATATGCTCTAGAGAGGAGAGGAATGAAGGTCAGTAGGAACAAGACAGAATACATGAGTGTAAATGAGAGGGAGGTCAATGGAATGGTGAGGATGCAGGGAGTAGAGTTGGCGAAGGTGGATGAGTTTAAATACTTGGGCTCAATGGGGATTGTGGAAGAGTGGTGAAAAAGAGAGTGCAGGCAGGGTGGAATGGGTGGAGAAGAGTGTCCGGAGTGATTTGTGACAGACGGATATCAGCAAGAGTGAAAGGGAAGGTCTACAGGATGGTAGTGAGACCAGCTATGTTATATGGGTTGGAGATGGTGGTACTGACCAGAAAGCAGGAGACAGAGCTCGAGGTGGCAGAGTTAAAGATGCTAAGATTTGCACTGGGTGTGATGAGGATGAACAGGATTAGAAATGAGTACATTAGAAGGTCAGCTCAAGTTGGATGGTTGGGAGACAAAGTCAGAGAGGCGAGATTGCATAGGTTTGGACATGTGCAGAGGAGAGATGCTTTGTATATTGGAAAGATGATGCTAGGGATGTAGCTGCCAGGGAAGAGGAAAAGAGGAAGGCCTAAGCAAAAGGTTTATGGATGTGGTGAGAGAGGATATGCAGGTGATGGGTGTGATAGAACAAGATGGAGAGGACAGGAAGATATGGAAGAAGATGATTCGCTGTGGCAACCCCTAACAGAAGCAGTCAAGAGAAGAAGAAGAACAAGACTGCAAAATATGACAATAAATAATAATTATATGATATTTCATTACATTCACATTTGTTGGCTTAGCAGACACTTTTATCAAAACAATTTACAAAACAGATGAATATAATCAAGTACACTTCAGTCTGCAACACTGTTCAGAAACAACAAGGTTACAAGCCAAACATTTCAGGATACATAATTTAATGTGTGAAGAAATATGATGTTTGTTGCTTACTTATTTATGTACTCAAAACAGAGCGCTTGCTAGAGCCCACCCTGTCAATTTTGACAGGTGAAAATGGCCGTTTTCATTTCAAGGTGTATTTCATGTTGTGCGCAGTGCCATTGAAACTAATAAATGATGAAATAATTAAATTCATACATAAATAACGAAGCAACAAAAACTTCATGACACATTTAATTATTCATGATCACATATCATTTTGTTATTATTTATTTATTGTCAAAATTTACAATGCATTTATTTAGTTCGTAATATCCATATTTGTGAACCTTCGATGTATGACTGACAGAAGAAATGGTCAAAAAAAAATCCCATAAATAAAAAGAAGGCTTAGTGCCACTGCCTTGCTGTCCCAGGGTCCCGTGTTGGAGCCCACTTTGTCACATGGGGTTTCCTTCAGGTGCCATCACGGCACTTCTGCATGCTAAACTCGCGCAACTGTGTGCTACTTCAAGCCCCGTCCACATCTGCAGAGTCCTGCCGCGCACCAGATGCTGTCGGGATAAGCGTGAGACCCCAAAGTGCAAATTTCAAAAGTACAGCATATGTTTGTTGTTTTTTTTTTTTTAAGGAAATCCTTCTAAATGTTCCATTCTTGGTGATCTCCGTTCGAATCAATTTCCTCTGCATCTTTTTATTGACTTTTCATTCCTCAGATCCAATCTGTTGAGGGTGTGTTTACTCTACCTGTGTTTTACTGCACATTTGCACGCTCGAGTTAAGCGCACAGCTGATCCGTGGACTGGAGCGGAGTGGGCGGCGGACGCGCTTATCAGCCGAGAGATCGGAGACGGCAGTTAAACTCAGTAGACCAGAGCCTCGCAAACAGCATAATAATAGCAATAAAAAAGAATGCATTGCAAACATCAGGTGATCCGTAGACTCGGTTAGTTGTGAGAGGTTATGTCTGATGTCAGTTCTTCGGGTAATGGTAGCTTAGCCCTTAAAAATATCTTACATGTAGCCTACCAGTAATGGCGCACTGCACGAATACACTTGACCTGAGCATTCCTAGTTTTCATCCTCTTTCTCTGTACGTTTAGCATTCGGTTTGCTCAGAGGTTGATGTGCTTACTGCTTCCTGTGCAGCTATTCTTTTCTCCACCCTTGCAGCCCGCTTCTTCTCTTCTTTTATCTGCATCTTTTTGTGTTAAAACTGATTAAGTCAGTGTTTGTGTTGCAATTACGTAGTACGTTTTCTTTAATCTTTCACTTAAGCTGGCACTTAAGTCTTCAATCTGCCTCAAGAATGATTTAAGATATAAAGAGGTAGGGGAAGTGACGGCAAAGGTGGTAGGGATGAGAATGGAGCCCGTAGGCCGCTGCTAATAGTTGATTCTACAATAAAATAAAATAAAAATATAAAGAGGAATAACGTTGGAGGTCAGTCATCACCCCGAAAGCGGATAGTAGATGTCACCTAGTATATGTTTACCAAATTTTGGGTCAATAGATCAAACAGTTTGCAAGCTACAGGTGATTTAAAATCCTGGACAGACAAACAAACAGCCATGGTAGTGCATTATATATAAAGACTAGCTTTGTTAGCCTGGTAAGAAAATCCATCCATTTTCCAACCCGCTGAATCCGAGCACAGGGTCACAGGGGTCTGCTGGAGCCAATCCCAGCCAACACAGGGCACAAGGCAGGAACCAGTCCCGGGCAGGGTGCCAACCCACCACAGGACACACAAAAACTAGGGCCAATTTAGAATCGCCAATCCACCTAACCTGCATGTCTTTGGACTGTGGGAGGAAACCGGAGTGCCCGGAGGAAACCCACACAGACACGGGGAGAACATGTAAACTCCACGCAGGGAGGACCTGGGAAGCGAACCCAGGTCCCCCAACTGTGAGGCAGCAGCACTACCCACTGCGCCACCCTGGTAAGAAAATACAAAGGTTAAAAAGTAATTACAAATTATATTATTATGGTTACCAGACTATTTCTTGCCCAGTTTTGGTGTCTCTATTTATTTTGTAAAAAATCATGATTTGTGCCGTACTTTAAACATGGCTCATTAATTTCTCAGTTCATCGACAGAGAAGTATGGTGGTTGTTGAGCATTTGGGAGGGTACATCCTACAATGTATTAAAAATCACCAATCATATCAATTCAATTGAAAACCTGTGATATGAAACCAGTGAGATAACCCAGCCACAGGGAATGCTCAAGCCAGTGTGTTTCTTCGCGCCTGTTCCAATCCTGGATAAATGGGGAGGGTTTTGTCAGAAAGGGCATCCAGTGTAAAATTTTGCCAAATCAACATGCTGACAACAATACAGATTTCCATACCGGATCGGTCGAGTCCCGGGTTAACAACGACCGCCACCAGTACTGTTAGCCAACAGGGTGCTGGCAGAAATTGGGCTACTGTTGGCTGAAGAAGGAGAAGGAAAGGGAGGAGACGTGTCCAGAGGAGAGGAGGAAGGTAAAAGAGAGTGGAACTGAGGGTAGGAACTTTGAATGTTGGCACTATGACTGGTAAGGGAAGAGAGTTAGCAGATATGATGGGGAGAAGGAAGGTTGATATACTGTGTGTGTAAGAGACTAAATGGAATGGGAGTAAGGCCAGGTGCATCAGAGGTAAGTTCACATTTTTCTACCATGGTGTGGATGGGAGGAGAAATAGTGTAGGGGTTACTCTGAAGGAACAGTATGTCAAGAGTGTTTTGGAGGTGAAAAGAGTGTCAGACAGAGTTATGATTATGAAGCTGGAAATTGGAGCTCAAGTTGGGTGTGCGATGGATGAGAAAGTAGATTTCTGGTAATGAGTTGAATGAAGTAATGGAGATTGTTTACCCAAGTGAGAGAGAGTGGTGATTTGAGGGGATTTCAATGGACATGTTGGTGAAGGGAACAGTGGAGACGAGGAGGTGATGGGTAGGTATGGTGTCAAGGAGAGGAATGAAGAAGGTCAGATGATAGTAGATTTTCCGAAATGGTTGGACATCCAAGGTTGGATGCAGAAGGAGTTGCATTGCGTCTTTGTGGACTTGGAGAAATCATATGACAGGATCCCTAGAGAGAAGCTGTGGTATTGTATGAGGAATTTGGAAGTGGTAGAGAAGTACAAAGGAGTTGTACAGGATATGTACAAGGGAAGTGTGACAGTGGGGAGATCTGAGGGAAGAATGACAGATGCATTCAACATGGAGGTGGGATTACATCAGGGATCGGCCAGGAACGAGAGTAGAGAGCAGGTTGAGGAGACCCTGGAGAGGTGAGGAGAGTGAGGAGAGGAATGAAGGTCATTAGGAACAAGACAAAATACATGTGTGTGAATGAAAGGAAGGTCAGAGGACTGATGAGGATGCAGGGAGTAGAATTAGCGAAGGTGGATGAGTTTAAATACTTGGGAACAGGGAGTGTGGAAGAAATGTGAAGAAGAGAGTGCAGGCAGGGTGGAGTGGGTGGAGAAGAGTGAAGATTTAATTTGTGACAGACGTGTATCAGCAAGAGTAAAAATGAAGGTCTACAGGATGGTAGTGAGACAAGCGATGTTATATGGGTTGGAGACGGTGGCACTGACCAGAAAGCAGGAGACAGAGCTGGAGGTGGCAGAGTTAAAGATGCTAAGATTTGCACTGGATGTGACGAGGATGGACAGGGTTAGAAATGAGGACATTAGAGGGTCAGCTCAAGTTGGACGGTTGGGAGACAAAGTCAGAGAGGCGAGATTGTGCTGGTTTGGACATGTGCAGAGGAGAGATGCTGGGTATATTGGGAGAAGAATGCTAAGGATAGAGCTGCCAGGCAAGAGAAAAAGAGGAAGGCCTAAGTGAAGGTTTATGGTTGTGGTGAGAGAGGACATGCAGGTGATGAATGTTACAGAGCAAGATGCAGAGGACAGAAAGATATGGAGGAAGATGATCTGCTGTGGCGACCCCTAACGGAAGTAGCCGAAAGAAGCAGAATTAGGAGAAATGAAGGTAAAGGCTATACCATAATCAATAGCTATGAGAGAAAATTATATTCTGTTCAAATTATGCAAACAGTAATATGAGCTCAGCTCAAAGCTTTAACTTTCTAAGATTGGCTCTTACAGAACCCAAAGCCCAATACCAGGGACAATATTCGTGGTTGAGAGTACAAGAGGGTCAAAACCAAAAGAACAGGCAATGAAAAGCAGAATAAAAAATCTGATTTGGCATCCGCAGATCACATAAGGATTTGCGCTCATCGCCGTTCTTTTATCCTGTCGCATCCATTACACATGGGGTCCCGACCTCAGAGGCCATGCCGTTAGCAACTCTGGAAATGCACCCAATAGCAGAAATATTTGAGGACCCAAAATCAGGGCTGTAAAAATTTGCGCACTACTTGGCCCGGGGGCCAATGATGCTGTTAAGATGGCCCTGCCCAAAATCATATCAAATCATGACATTTTCGTTCCCAAAAACTTTAAAACCAACAAAAACTCTTTTAGTGTGTTTCACAATTACAAAATGATATCTGAAATAAATATTAATGTCAGATTCAGGAAAGTATATGATAGTCAAAACTTGCCTGTTTCTTTCATCAAAACTACATATTTTCACACAACAATGTATCTCAAAGTGATTTACAAAATGTCAAAGGGAAAGTTACAAGATTAGGCAATAATATTAAAGAATAAGTAACAAAGAAAGAAAGAGCAAATGAATCCAAACAATGTTAAAACAGATAAATATCAAGTAGAAGACTAGCGTCCTTACATACAGTGTCATGATGTAAGTCTCTAAGGATGCATTCACTGATGAGGTCAGAAGGCCTGGAGGATCAAAAAAAAATCCACCAGTTAGTTAAGTGCCCACCTTATAGCCAATGCCACCTGATTAGACCTGACTTCACGGAGACCCTCTAATGGCTTTAGTAAATGGATGGAGATGCCAGTTAAACTAGAATGTGTGTCTTTGGGATGTGGTTGAAAAACTGGAGCAGTGGGAAGAACACCACTGTGAAGAGCTCACCCAGGCAACATTTCAACTCAGGACCCCATGAGTCAACAGCAGTAGCTGATGTAGCACTCTTCTCTCTAACATCCACACGCAGTACATTTGTCAATTGTTTTTACCAGGCAAACAGTCACAAGGAGGTTTATAAAGGGAATACATCATATAAACCAGCGTTTCTCAACCTTTAAGTATTTGCGACCAAAGTTTTCATAACAGTTTTAATCGTGCCCCCCTAACGTTTTTTTGAAAGGAGCCCACTAATACCAATTTGTTCTTTTTTAATTAATGATACAGTATATCATAGATGCATATTTTATTATACCTACTTAACTTTTATCGACATTTATCTAACTCTATATTTATTGTTCTAGTATCAGAATGTAGTTTAAGTTAATTTGTTTTGGCTTCAATAGATGTATTTTTCATGTTTTCGATTCTTGTTTTCTTTTTTTCACATCTTCGCGCCCTCCTTTTTGTTACTTCGCGCCCCCCACAGTTTGAGAACCACTGATATAAACTAAATCTGAAGAGTCTACAGTACACAAATTGATAGGGGCTGATACAACGTCTTTAAAATGCATTGCTGTTTGCTCCACCACCCCTATTACATGTTAGCCTTGCTTGCTTCATACCAGCCTGGCAGTGTCTGTGATCCACTGATGCCAGCCTTCCCAATGCTCCTAAGACTTGTCTGCAGTTCTACTCGCTCATTTTGTTCCCTTCTCCAGGCCTTCTTCCTCTGCTCCTTTTCTGTTTTTAATGATTTCACTCAGTGACTCTTCAGTCCCGTCTCTTCTGATCCTCATTCTTTATATTGACATTGGGTGTTATAGAGAAGGGTGGTACAACAGTTACTGCTGTTGCCTCATGGAGTCCTGGGTTTAAATTTTGCCTGTGTGATTTTTTTTACTGTTTTTTCCCCACTCTTCCAGTTGTTGTACCCCATCCTAAAAATACGTATTTTAGTTTAACTGGCACCTCCTTCCATTTGTGAAAGTCATTAGAGTGTCACAGTGAAGTCAGGTCTAATCAGGCAGCATTGGCTTCATGGATTGAATGGACTCCTCTTGTTTGTCAAATTTCTTACGTACTTAGGTTCTCCCAGCAGAATCCAAGAAATGCTTTATCATGGGGTTTATACGCTCAAGAATAGAAACAAAAGCATGCAATTCTTAAGAGCAGTCTCCTCTGCTGGCCACTGCACTAAAAGAATGTTACCATTTACAGGTTTGCATGTATTCAAGAGGTTAAGTTAGTTTAATTTATAATTGTTAATTTTTTTTATTACAAATTAGTTTTGTGAACTAAAGGCCTCTACTAGCTGATGTCATCAACTGGTGAGGTTCTCCAAACAAAATCCCAAAAGCTGTTGCAAAAAGTCCAACAAGAGAAAGGATCTTTTAGCCTTTGGCTTGTGTAACAAAATGGACAAACAAAAAATCTTTATAAAATAAAAGAGCCATTTTCACAAAAGAAGCTATGAGGAGCAAAAAAGACACAGTGGAGTTGCTTTCAAATTTAAGCAGCCCAGTCCCTATACATAAATTCAGAGAAAGGTCAAAACAGAACAAAATCCAGTTAATTAAAAAAAACACAGCAACAATCACAGAGAGAGAACTCACCAAGCCCAGAGTATATGATGTAGCAAAGCGGACTGAGGGCTCCCTCAGCCTTTATAATGGGGCTGGGGGCAGTCCATTGATGGAGATGGACAGGTAGCCCCGCCTCCTGGGGAACCACCCACAAAACTCATGGAACATAATACAACAAGCAATAGACACATATAAATTAAATAATAAATAAAACTAAAAAAAAAAACATAAATAACAATATTAATATAAACAAAGGAATCAAAAACCAGCCAGGGGTGGAACCTTGGGTGAAACATGACTGTAACTACAGGTTCCTAATCTTTGGAATTTATGTATTTGTTTGTTTATTTATTTGTTTTTTTGTTAATACATTTTATTTAATGGGTGCCTTTCGTAACACTCAAGGTCATCTTACAATGAAATTAAACAACGGTAATAAAGATTTAAAAACAAATAGGACAATAAAACTAAATAACAATGAGGGTACATGGGTAGTAACAAACATCAAAGGTAACTGGCTGTAACAGTGGAAAAACTCTTAATTGTTACGCCAGATTGAAAAGATATGTTTTGAGGGCAGTTTTAAACTGTGTTATTGAGTCTAGCTGACAGATACGAGAGGGAAGAGAACTCCCGAGTTGAGGAGCACTATGAGAGACGCTCGAGCTCCCATAGAACTGAGTCTGATGTGCGGTACAGAAAGTAGAGCTGCAGATGAGGATCTGAGTGAGCGAGAGGAGTGCAAGTCTGTAGGAGATCAGTGAGATAGGGTTGTGGAGAGCTTTAAATGTTAAGAGCAGTACTTTGTGTTGTATTCGGTAGTAAAGAGGGATCCTGTGAAATTTGGGGCGAATAAGTGTGATATGTTCGGTGGATTTAGAACAGGTACTTATCCTAGCAGCAGAATTCTGAATAATTGTAAACAATGGATCATTTTTTTAGATATGCCAGATAGAATGGCATTACAGTAATCTATACGTGAGGTGACTATGGCATTAACCAATACTTCAGTACTGTGTTGCGTAAGAACAGGACGAAGTCTAGAAATGTTTCGGAAATGGAAGAAGGCAGTCCGAGAAATGTTACTTATATGGGAAGGAAAAGAGAGTACTGACTAGAATGACACCCAGGCTCTTAAAGAGATGTTTGTGTTAATGTTGTTAATTAAAATAGAACAGCGGTTAACCTTAGCGAGTGTGGATTTAGAACCAATGAGGAGCACCTCAGTTTTATTGCTATTTAACTGGAGAAAACTGTGAGTCATCCATAACTTTATGTCTTGGAGACATGCCATAAGAGTATTTGGAGGGAAAACAGAAGTGGATTTAGTGGATAGATATAGCTGTGTGTCATCAGCGTAACAATAAAATTTAATACCATGGTGCCGAAAGATATTACCTATTGGGAAGATATAAATGAGAAAAAGAAGCGGCCCCAAAACAGAACCCTGCGGAATTCCCTGAGTAACGACTGCATTCTCAGATTTAAAGCCTTTTACTGGCAGAGTGCTATCAGAAGTTATGTAATTTTAACTACTTAATTCCCATTCATTTACCTGATTGATGTTATGTGAATTTCATGTTTCATTATTGTTTTTGTTAATTTTTATTTATTTTTCATGTCTGTTTGCTATTTTTATTTATTTCATATGTGATTTTTGTGATTGTGTACTCTGTCTTTAAATGTAGCTATGTTGCATGTTAGATTTGGGTGGAGACCCCATGGGACTGAGTCACCCCCTCCTGGACCCTCCCTCTGGCTATATAAGTAAGTGGTGAAGGCCTACGAGTGGGAATCTGTCATTTAGTGTTGGAGTTTGTAGGTATTGCTTTTACTTCTTCATCTTCTTCTTTCAGCTGCTCCCATTAAGAGTCGCCGCAGCAGATCATCTTTTTTCATATCTTCCTGTCCTCTGCATCTTGCTGTGTTATACGTATCACCTTCATGGTTTGGATTAATTGGTCTTCTGATTACTTCTTGCTTTATATTAAGTGTTTTGATTTCTGGATTTTGTTCGTGTGTCTATTTGCTTTTGTGACTGTTTCTTTGTTTTTGGTAATATTTTACAAATTAATTATTTATTAAAATTCTTCATTTTTTTCTCTTAATGTAAGCAGGAGGTTTGTGGCTATCCTTCCTCTTGTGGGTTTTTGTTATAGAGGTATATATGTCTAGCTACTTTGCCAGTTCTCCATTTTCGGGCCTGCTCCAACTGAAGCCAACAGGTAGCCTGAGGGGCCTAGATGATGTCTAGTGAGCCTCTGTTGTCCCTAGCTTTATTTTCAAGGCTTCATTTTATTTTCTTTCTGAGAAAACTCCTATATTGACACATTTATTGCTTGTTTAGTCCTTGTTAAAATATTGAAAGGACATGTGGGTGCCAATCTTGTGTTTTCTAGTTGGTACAGATTTGCATGGCTTTAGAATGGGTAGCATAAAGTTAAAACACATAGATTACTTTTTCTGAGAAGTAATGAGAAAAGCATTTACATTGCAATTAGAGAGAAATGATTAGTCATTTGTAATGGGTTGCTTTCTTTGTTAACTAAACTACCTCAGCTTTGGGGCAACACTGCTGCCTTGCAGTAAGGAGACCAGTGTTTGCATCCCAGGTCCTCCGTGTGTGGAGTTTGCATGTTCTCCCCATGTCTGTATGGGTTTCTTCCCAAAGACATGAAGGTTAGTTGAACTGGTGAACCCAAATTGTGTTTGGGGTGTGTGTGTGTGTGTGTGTTTCTTCCTTGCACCCTATGCTATTAGGGATAGGCTCCAGAACCAACCACGACTCTGTTCAGGATTAAGCGGGTTCAAAAATGACTGACCTACCAAAACTCAGGTGCTGTGTCCTGTGCATCCACAAATGATTGATAACAAATAAGATAAAATTACAAGGAGAAAGCAGAGCTGTGCCAGTGTGGCCTCACTATTCTATTCATGTCCAAACCTGTGTAAATTTTCCTACACTCTTGCATATGAAGAAAAAAGTCTTTACATATAAACTTCCTGTGCCAAAAGGCATGAACTTATCCAGTCACAAAATAACCTTAGCTTCACAACATTTTTAGTAAAGCAAGACTCTATGTTTGCTGCAGATTCTATTTATTATGACGTAAACATGCTACAAACACTACGTTTTTTGGAATACAACAAAAAGATAAAATAATGCAACATGCGATGTCAAAGACGAGTGACTGGGAGGCAACATCAGGGCTTATTTGCTGGTAATTTGACCCTGAGTTGAGGATTAGTGCTTTCACTTAATGCCTTTCCTCTCTTTTTGCTTTCAGACCTAAAGACCCTGTTGGGTTCTGTGGACACCGCCAAGGAGCACTGAGTATTGTATTATAGTATGAGTATAGTATTGCCTAATTTTTATATATTTTTTTCTTTTTATTTCTTTCTTCATCTTGTAAAGCACTTTGAGCTACATTGTTTGTATGAAAACGTGCTATACACTGTAGAAATAAATGTTGTTGTTGTTGTTGAGGGGACTGGCAAGCCCTGCTCTTTTGCACTCTAATTTCACCCGGAAGTGCTTTCAAGCCACAGTTTTGGGACACCAGAAGTATTTCCAGATGTGATATAAAAGGAGCACCCCACTTCAATTTGGTAGCCAGAGTCAGGAGGAGGTGGACAAAGCTTGTGGAGAGAAGCAGGGGAGAAGAAGAAAGAGAAAGATGAAGACAAAATGTGTCTGAGATCGGAACTGTGGTTGTGGTGTTTGCGAAACGCTTGCTTATAAAGAGTTTCCCACGAATAAACCCTTTGTGCTTGAAGAACTTGTGTCCAAGCCTGTTTGTGTCGGGTGTTTGGGGAGCTGCAGCACAACATGGTGACCACAATGAGGAACACCATCTTGTGCTCCAATATTCTGTTATGCTTTGCTTTTTTTTGTCTAATAATGGCAATGTAGGGTTAGAAGCAGTGATAATGGAATCGAAATACGCAACATTGAAGCTGCTGTGAAAACTATTGGTGTTTTTATTTATTTTCAAATCTGTTTGCTTGTTTTTTAGTATTGAAACAAAGATCTCTAGTGAAGAAAAAAAATCATCAGGCACATAACCTGTCATTTGTAGACATTTTCTTGAGCTCTCAGAAGTGTGTTGTGTTTGTTCTGGTAGGGGGATGCCCACTTTGCCAATTATAATGACAAACCCGAACTATCGCAATCCTAAAGATGCATTGTTGACAGAACAGAAACTCGAAGCTCCAAATCCTCAGGAATCCAGGAACTCAGGAACATGAAAGGGCAGCTTGAAAGTAATGGTGAGGGGATGCAAGCAGCCATCTGTACAGTGCGTTTTGCTGTGGAGAAAACAAAATAATGTGCATGATGGTTCATTTTGGTGTGTCTTTGTGTGGAAAATGTACAGCGTGTTACATTTTTAAAAATGTGTGCTTCACCTCCATGATGGTATAACCAAGATCAATAGATAGAATTCATTGTATGGGTCTACTAGCAGTTAGCTGCTGTGGACGTTGTGTGACTGGTGGAGTCCAGGCAAATAGTTGGGGTGCCAGTTGGGCCAAGCCCTTTATTGCAAGGTAATCCAAATAAACAAAAAGAACTTTAAAAAGAAAACAAGTTTGCAATGGTGACATTCAGAAACTGCTAGGAGCAAAACGTTTAGTATTTTTTGTAGCTGAGGTTGCTCTGAAAGGCGGGTCTGACTTGGGAGCTCCATCCTTCTGGGGATGTCAGATTTTATATGGCTCTGACAGGAAGGGGCGGGTCTTCTCTGGGTGCTGAGGGAGGAGTCATTTACACTCATTGGGTGTCTTCTCAGAGCTGTAGAGGGAAGAGGCAATTCTGTTACTGATGGCGCCCCCTCTCATCCTGG
Source organism: Erpetoichthys calabaricus (assembly GCF_900747795.2). Taxonomy (NCBI): domain Eukaryota; kingdom Metazoa; phylum Chordata; class Cladistia; order Polypteriformes; family Polypteridae; genus Erpetoichthys; species Erpetoichthys calabaricus. The sequence goes on along the minus strand of NC_041396.2, from coordinate 272,356,223 downwards.
GGTAGAATCACCTACCTGAGTTGAGCCCGTAAGATGATCCTTAGACGTCCATGTGTGACACTGCATTACGCATCTGCAGAAAAAAACACAGGTAAATACAGAAGTGTGAGTGAGTGTTTAGCATTTTCTACCCCAAAGCACATTTAAAACATTTCAAAAACTCTTTTTAGTGACTTTTGAATTTCACAATTGGGAAATAGCCAGCAAAACAAGCGTCAGTTTCACAGAAGTGTATGCAAATCGAAACTTCTCAGCTTTGCTCATCATTTATTAGAAGTGTAGGATTATTTAATGGGAAGAGACATACAGCAACACACTGGCAATGCTGTGAGGGAATGCTCTGCGAGCCTTGTGTTACCTCTGAGGTGTTTTATCATTGCACATTTCTGTGGCAAGACAACCTAATCATTTATCAGTGATTGGCATTTAATGGGTATGGGGTGTTGTGTTGGTGGTCATGTGTTGTCCTTTGTAACAGACAGCTGGGGCTTCTACATGGCTGGGACGTCCACACAAAAGAAGGACCGGGAGACAGAGCTTGCACCAGGCATTACCTCCCCCACAACGGCAGAGGGCAGTCCCCCTGGCTTATGACAGTGCCATGGACTTGGAGCCTGGAAGCGCAGCCTGTTGGGGCCTGTGGTCACTTCCAGGGGGTGCATGGAGAACAGCAGAGCCCTTCATGGCAGCAATGCCACCACACCCGGAAGTGCTGGCGGAAGGAGCTCACAGAACACCTGGATCACTTTGGGGTGCTCTTTAAAAGGAACCGCCTCACTCCATTCTGGGAGCCAGAGTTAAGAGAAAGGGAGACAAAGCTTTTTTGGGAGGAGTGGAGGCAGGAAGAGAGGCAGAGACGAGAAAAGAAGAAAAAACTGTGGGCTGTGAATATTGTGCTGTGCTTGTACTGCGTTGGTGGGAAACGGCAGAAAACGTTTCCCACTGAATAAAAGTCTTTTGTTGTGCTACACTTGTGTCTGTGTCAGGTGTTTGGGGAGCTGGTGCGTCCCCTGGTGGTCACATCTTCCAGCTTGCAACTGGCTTCTGTTTTGCTAGTCATACCAGAAGGCAAGCCATTTTAAGAATGAGAGCATTAATGCAGTCAGTCAGACCAAGACACGAGAGAAAGAAGAGGCAAAAAATATAACAGTAGATGAAATCGGAGGCTCAGGGTTGTACTTCAGTGTGCTAATGACAGCCATACATTTTAAATTTTTGCGAAAATTCTTCTTAACTTAGTGAGTGTTTATTATTCCTGTCCTTGTGTTAAAGGGGTAAAATTGTTTCAATTGGGAAAATTATTTCCAACCTTGATGCAGCTGCATTTGTCAAGCATTTCCAAAATAATTTCAAAATGCAGCGACTACAGTAACAGCATCATCGTTTAAGAAGATCGAGGTTACATATTAGGAGTTGTTACACAGTTGGGAAATGAAAGAGTACAAGCTAACAACACCTAAAACTGTCCATTGCAGATCACCTGTCGTAACATGAGTAAACCTGAAATGAACAGAAGACATAATCGAAGATAAGACAGTCGCAGAGCAGTCCAGTAGAGTTGGGTCCACAGTGTCAGAGGTGGCCGTCCGCTCCAAGTGAAACTGACTGGGGTCTCAGAATGGGACACAGATGTGAAGACGGAGAGGAAAGCAAATCTGCATCGAGTTCAGTGGCTTCATGAGGCAAAGTGAGGGGGCGGTCAAAGACAACTGTTGGAGACAGAGGAGCCGTGACAAACGATTAAAAAGACAATGCAAATAAAGATATCAGTTTATTTAATACTGTGATCCAAAAGACAAGACAATAAGGCAGGTAGAGACAAAGCAAAAAGAAGAATTCAGTAACAGGCAGCGTAATGGATGGCATGCAGGGACTGCCAACACTGCCAGGATGGACTGCTTCCCTTACCTGGCCAGATGGCCCAGGTGGCAAGTGCACAGGAAGAGTGGTTAGCCAGGAGGTTGGCAGAAGATTCCAGTGCAGGAGTGGGCATGATGGCGCTCCAGCAGGATTGGATTGAGGAAGAATACCCGGCTGGGAGGGCAGTATGATGGAAGTACAGGGAGAGACAACCTATCATGGCTATGTGTTCCCCCAACATGCTAGGTGGCAGGATCCCTGGGCAGTGCAACTGGTACAGACAACCACAAGGCATGCTGGGAACTGTAGTCCCTTTGGCAGCCTTGTTGGGTTTTGTGGGTGCCTCCAGGGTGTGCTTCAGAGATCCATTAACTCTTTACTTTGTGGCGTTTCTCCGTGACCTGGAAGCACCCCCAAATCTCAGAAAGAAGGAGCCATTCTGTATCATCCAGGCGAGTTGAACTCGGGTGGAAAACGAACAAAGCTCACCTGAAGGAGAGGAAGGAGAGGGAAAGGAGAGACGGAGAATCCTTGTGTTTATGTCACTTTTGAAGCCTTTTGTAAGGTATTTGCCTTCAAAAACTTAATAAACATAATAATAAACATAAACCTAATTTTTCTCACTTTGAATCAAGACATTTAAATTTTTAACCTGGGACTTGTATATATACATTGCGTCTCGGGTTTGTCGTGCTGCAATGCCCCCTACAGGTCATAGCACATTAGCTCAATTACTTAAATTATTCAGAAATTCACTAATGGTTACCGCATGGATACAAATAAGTGTGGAATGAAAGTGTAGATACTCTCTTGTATTTTTCTTGTCTTCCCAAATTACATAACGAAGACCCAATTGACACTGATATGGCACCAACGATCATGTGACTAAACATGTTCAATGATCATGTGAACAGTTCATAACCAAGACGTGTTCAGTGATGATGTCTGCTATGCTTAGGGGTAATTGGATACATTTTCATTCCCAATTCCCCATTTGTTCTCCTGACCAGTCATGAACTGGAAAGAGCATATCTTCACCTGTGAAGAAACTAGGAAGTACCATCTGCCTCGGTAGAAAATCTGAATTGTCACTGAAAATAAAGACAAGTGGCCTCTGCTATATGTTCTTGTGAAGCAGGTTACCTCCCATGGTAATCTCAAGAGTTGCTCTGTGAAATTTATTCTGAGGGAACACACTATAGAATGCAGTATATTAAATAAAGATGGCTGTATATAAATACACATGTATCTGTATATGTACAGTATATATTGTGTGAAGATTCATCCTGGACACAAACAGACCACGAGACAAATGTCCCAAAACAGCACCACACAATGTTCCAACTAGCACAAATGGATAACAGTCCTTCCTATCCTTTTCCCTTCTTCTTTCCCTCAGCCGCCTCCACTCCTGTCCCAGAAGCTCTGTCTTCTACCTCAAAACTCCAGCTCTCCAAATGGAGTGAGTCAGCCCCTTTTATAAAGCACCGGGATGTGCTCCAAGGCTCCGAGATTGTCCCAGTGCCCTCTTGTGGTGGTCATGGTCCCCAACAGGATTGAGCTTCCAAGCTCCAGTCCCATGGCCCCAATGAAAACCAGGGGGGTTGCCCTTTCGTGTCCTGGAGAAGGTATAGCTTCTCTCCCAGTCCTTCCACTCTCCAGGCATCCCGGTGGAGCAAGGTCCCCAGTCCTCTGCCACAATTGTTAGTTGTGTAATTCTAGTAAAAGCTTAATGAGGACAGGGGAGAAGGGTTTGGATGTGACACCACCGTGTAACTCTCCTCTGTCTGCAGCCAGAAAGAACCTGACCTGGGTTAGGATATGCTACCTTCAGCCTCCTTCTTCCCTGACCAGATTTAAATGCCATAAACTACCACAGTGGTGTCAGTACTGATCTTATGTTGCAGTTGGTGCACCGTTGTTTCCTGATATGCTAGTTGTCGTCTGTTCTACCTTCAGCAAATGGAAATTAACAGGGTTACCAGCTTGAGCCCCAAACAAAGATGGATGAGTGAATTCACACCCAGCTGGTGACATGACAGCCAAGGGGGCAAACGTGCTATAACTAGCTGAGCAGAGCAAGAAGCTGCCAATCAGTCACCATTCTATTTATTAGGAGTCTTCATGTAACACTCTTTATGATGGGAATTATCTGTGTTAGAGAATGACCCTAATTTTACTTACTTTGAATCAAGACAACTATGATAATAGAAACTTTAAAAACTACAACCGCTTCAGAATAGAAAAAATAAGCCCCAGCCAACTATAGTTCACACAATAAGGGTATCGAGGTCACCAAGCCCCCCAGTGTTTGTTTGCTTCATAGCCAGCCGTCCTTTACTCGACGAAACCTGCATGCAGTGCCTGAGATTGTGCGTGTAAGTGGAGAGTGGTCAGACACCATTAACAACATGAGATGGCCGCTTGCACTAGACCATGGCAGGCCCGCATTAAAACAAGAACATGATGTTTGCAATGAAGTCAGGCCACTGCGCTCTCTTCCTGATGCATTTCAAACCTTTTTCCTGCTGGAAATTTTCTTCACTCCTCTTTCCCCCGCCTCCTCCTCTCCTTTAATTAAGGATCAGAACACTTTTAGGCAAGAGCTGTTAACAAGCTATCCCCAGGAGACCCCAAAACCCCTCTGTAACCCCCGAACCATGGCATCCTTCTCCCATCCTAAAGAACGCACAGTCTCCCCAAGGCAAGGTACCACTCAGGGCTGCACACACTTCAAATGCAGGCCCACGGCTTGGAACATTCTAGAAACGAATTGCTGAACTTAAAAGGGAATTAGCCTTGCATCAGAGAATCCCAGTCGGCTTTGACAGCACTAAAATTCTGGCTGCACTTTCTCTTTTTCTTTTATATATATTATACAGTTTTAGAACCCTGATCGTGATTAAATAGGGCATAGAAGGGCAAATATATATATATATTATATATATATATATATATATATATATATATATATATATATATATATATATATATATATATATATATATATATATACATGTACATATATATATACATACATTTATATATATATATATATATATATATATACACACACATATACATATATAGGTAGACATGATGGTTTCACCACACACACGTTTATTTACAATATTTACAAAGTCTTTCAGTGCACAACCCAGTGCCTCAGCACCTATCACCCCTTCAGTCCTGGCCAACACAATGCCTTCACTGTCTCTGGTCTGCCTCCACTCCTCTCCACCGAGCTTCATCCACTTCCACCCGACTCTTGTCATTGAATGGAGGGAGGCGGTCCCTTTTATACACCCCCGGATGGGCTGTAGGTGCTTCCTGACACTCCCCTGTGTGGCGGAAGTGCCGGCTACGCAACCGGAAGGACTCAGGTGTCCCTGCTCCTCTTCCCCCCAGCACTTCCGGGTGTGGCGGAAGTGCTGAGGTCCAGGGCTCCCAAGGCATTGGGGCGCCCCCTGGCAGCGGCCACGGGCACGTCGGTCTGAGCGACACAACCCGTGAGGGCGGTTCAACCCCGAAGTGGGTCCTACTATTTGTCCAGGGTCCAATCCGGCACCCTGGAACTCTCTTCTTCGGCACCCTCTCCGAGGTCTTCGCGCCCCTTTGAGCTGCGCCGCTCGCGCCTTTGTAGCCTCCATCGGTCGTGGGACTGCCCCATCGCCAGTGAAAAATCCTCCAGTGCAGCGGTCTGTCCCGGGAGGGCAGGTCGCCAATGAAGCAGGCCCTACTGCGCATCCGGGGTCCGTTCCTGCAACTAAAACAGAAAGAGGGGCAGCGTTCTCCCCTCCTTTCGGCACCTCCTCCGCAGGTTCCCTGCCCATCTGTTTGTATCTGACGGGTCCGCTCGCACTGTCGTCTCCTCCACCGGCACTGAAGCTTCCCTCTGTTATTCCGCAGAGGACGGCCCTTCTCGGACGTGCGCACCCAGCTGCACGTCCCATCCCATCGGAGGAACTGGCATTCACCCCTTGATTCCTCCTGTCACTCTGGGATGCCATGACGGTCTGAATCTCCTTATTGCATAAAAAGAGACTCCTTTCCGTCTGCGTCCCTGTAGAGCGACGTGAGACTGCCGCTGACTTGGGGCGTAGGGTGCTAGGGCATAGGGCACACAACAGCCCATGTCCTGCCAGCCCTCTCAATGACTTTCCCCTTGTCACGCGCACAGCACTCTGCACCGCATCCACTGTCGGAGATCCACCTGGTTGGTTCCGTTCAGAAACATCCCGGGCCCCTTCGGTGGGATCTCCCTTTTCTTTTACGGGGACGGTCTCACTTACCTTCCCCACCGCGTCCCAACGGCCGAAGACATCCAGCGCCGTGCCGATCCGCCCACTGTCGCAGCGTCATCACGGACGTGACCGCCTTCATCTCCAGCTCCTTCAATCCTTTGCGGAGGACGCGTACCACCTGGAACAGTGACTCAGCGGGCTGGAGGCACTCCTCCAACTCACGCAGAGCCGCTAGCAAGCACAGATCATCAGTCGGCGGTTGCCTTACCTTTTTGTCAGGCATATCTGCCGGCTGCTCTCTGAGGGGCCTTCCCACAGGCCCTGTTTGGTCCTTCCTCGGCCCGGGATGGGCATCCCTTGGGCCCACCTCCATCCAATCATCGGCAGGCACGCAAGACACACCGCCCACTCCCGTGCCTGTCCCGTGGAGGGACTTCCGGTCTGCAGCCATTTTGGCTCTGTTTCCTCTTCTCCTGGTGTGGCGACGTGCACCCGAGGAGCCGAGCAGCTGCTGCTGCCTGTCAAGCTGCAACGACTCCTTCCTCACAGCATCTCGTGCTGAACGCCTCTGCGCTCACGACAGCCCGAGGATCGGCATGCCGTTGCCACTGACGCGGTCCCGGGCAGTCCCTGCCTGCAACACAGTATGTAAGTTTGCCCCCGCAGGGCCGATCGCCGTTGGGCAGGGCACTTACCTCCCGGGTCTCGTCTATCCGTGGAGCAGTCCTCGCCATGCTGCTGTCTCGTGCGTCCTCGGTGACAGCGTGCCTGCTGGAGCCCGCTGCACTCCGGCAACCTCCATAGTCCTTTCCCCGCACCAGGGGAACATGGCCGTTTGTTGGACCGGTGGCTGTCCGTGAGGTGATTCGCTCACGCGGGGTTGTGCAGGCGCCGCTCCCATGGCGCATGTGTGGGCTAACCTGCTGCTCCGGACTGCCCACAAAATTATTTGTTTGGGATCCCTGCCTTGTAACAGGCAGAGAGTCCCATTTGGGATGCCATTGTGGGGAACAGCCCAGACATAGACAGGTAGACATGATGGTTTCACCACACACACGTTTATTTACAATATTTACAAAGTCTTTCAGTGCACAACCCAGTGCCTCAGCACCTATCACCCCTTCAGTCCTGGCCACACAACACAATGCCTTCACCGTCTCTGGTCCGCCTCCACCCCTCTCCACCGAGCTTCGTCCACTTCCACCCGACTCTTGCCATTGAATGGAGGGAGGCGGCCCCTTTTATACACCCCTGGATGGGCTCCAGGTGCTCCCTGACACTCTTCCGTCGACACTCCCCTGTGTGGCGGAAGTGCCAGCTGCGCAACCGGAAGGACTCCGGGTGTCCCTGCTCCTCTTCCCCCCAGCACTTCCAGGTGTGGTGGAAATGCTGAGGTCCAGGGCATTGGGGCGCCCCCTGGCGGTGGCCACGGGCCCCTACAGGGTTGAGCTTTCCAGCTCTGTACCCGTGGCCCCCAAAGCAACCAGGGCAGTCGCCCTCTAGTGTTCTGGAGGAGGTACAAGCCCTCCTCCGGTCCTCCTGGGCATCTCGACTGGGCATGAACCCCAGCCGGGTGCCACAATATAAATATATATATTAAATTATCAAGGATGGACTGGACCCTGTTTCCTTGTCTGACCGATATAATGTATGGCAGGAAGCTGGCATTAGGGGCCAGTGCGCCAAAAAATGCAGCAGGACTGGCATCTTGGCAGAGATGGATGAGAGTAGTTGTTGTTTTCTCTTCCATTTCTTTCCTAGTATTTTATTCAAACAGATACTTCATGATGGACACACAGGTGTAAATTAATCCACACTAGCTGGATTATTGGGAGGCTTCACGGTCTGCAACTCAGTAATAATTTGCCAGCTTTACTGTCCACATCACCATTGGAACATCTCCATGACCAGCACCCTGCCTTTTACTAACACCTACTAGCTTGTGTCTTATGCACATCACCTGAAATGCCAGGCCGCTGATGATCTTCTCTGAAACCTCCAATAACTTCAGGCTCCTCTACATGGATGGTCAGACCTCATAGAACACAACCTTCGGGCCTGTTTCATTACAAAACCCAAGACCCCCACTGTGGCCTATTTCATTATGAAATCCAAGACCCTCACAGGTGACTCTTCAATAACTCTTCCTCGCCTGTGCCTCTTTAATCATCAATCGGTCATCCTATTGATTACCTGGCTAGCTAGCACAATGACTGACTGTTTGATTGACCTATTAAGGATTCAATTACTTAAAGCTTTGATTGATGGTCTGATCAATAATGAATTAATTAATTAACCCTTAATTGCCCAAAGTCATTAGTAGCAGCAAGAACAACTCTAACACACTCTAAGCCATATCTCACACTGTTTAGATCCATAGCCTCCATTCTTGGCTCTGTTAAGTCCTCTTGTAATGTCACACTCACACCATTTTCATTATTTATGCTAGCCTATTCTTACATGAAAATGCCAGTCTAGACCTTGTTTTTTTCTATACTCGGAATACTGCCACACAATTCTCGGAAAGAGTATTCTGATCTTTGTGTAATCTACACTTTCTCTTTGTAGCTGTGTGGGATTCGTTCCTTCTGGGCACTCCAAAGATGTGCATTTTAGGCTTACTGTCAAATATAAATCGGCCTCGTGTAAATGTGTACGAGAGTTCATGGCTTTCCCTCTGCTCTGTGCCCAATGCTACTTGGATGGGCCTGTATTCATCTGTACATTGAAACATTTAGGTTGGATATTGCATAAGATGGATGTCTTATACTGCCAACTCCATCTTATCGTTTGACCATCTTCTGCGCTACAGTACATCAAAGCCAACTCGAGACACTTGACACCTTTTTCTCCTCTATGGATGTATTAGCGTGAAAATGACTCTTGTATCTAAATATGTCATACTTAGCAAACCTTCTAGTTTGAATTAGTCCTTCCATATCGGTCGTGCTTCCACATGTAACATGTCATCCCTGTTTTCACTTGTCAATGTCACCACACCTTCTCATAAATATTAAATCTGTTCTTCAGGCCTTGAAATATTCTGTTTCTGCCTCTTGGACTTCTTGCTTATGCCAGTATGTCTTCTCATTCTAGTTAGGGTCTTTGATTCTGCCTGTTTTCAATATTATGCTGCCGCTTTAGAGCCTTGTGTGTTTTGAATTTAATTGCCACCTATTCTCTTTGAACTCCTACTGATTACTTTCGAGACCCTTAACTCTTTAGGCCCTTTTCCTTTACCAGTATGCCTTCTTTTTTGTATTCATCACACATTCTTATTAGATCTAAAACCTTCATTTAGCTCTAATTAAGTTTTAAAATTAAAAGCCAGTCTAGGCCCCATGCCTTCTATAGTCACATCTTCTTCACTTGACTCCTATCTCCTTGAGTCCTTGTCATTGCCAATAAGTCTTTAAATATATGGTCCTTGTTTTCACTGTTTGTTATCAGCTCACATAGTCATTGCCTCATTAAAGTTAATCCTCACTATAACTCTTGGTATATTTTAAATTTAAATGCCAGTCTAGATCCTTAATGCTTTGCTGTAGGCTCTTTGCCAATCTAGATCCTTAGTTGTTTGCTCTAAGCACATTGCCAGTCTAGAGCCTTAGTTCTCAGTTTTATGTTCTTTACCAGTCTAGACCTTAAATTCTTTACTCTATTCCCTTTGGTAGTCTAGAGCCTTACCTCCTTCATCTAGGCCCTTTGCCAGTCTAGACACTTAGCTTACAGTTGTAGGTTCTTTCCCAATCTAGACCTTAAGTTCTTTACTCTAGGCCCTTCACAAGTCTAGTCCCTTACTTCTTTGCACTGGGTCCTTTGCCATTCCAGATCCTTAGTTCTTTACTCTAGTTCCTTCCACAGAATAGACACTTCATTCTTTGCTTTGAGATCTTTTTGAGTCCCATGCTTCTCTGTTTTAAGTTCTTTACCGGTCTAGAAATTTAGCTCTTTACTCTAGGCGCTTTGCCAGTCTACTGTAGACCCTTACTTCTTTGCTCCAGCCCCTTTACTATTCTAGACCCTTAGTTCTTTGTTCTGGGTTATATTCCAGTCAAGACACTTAGTTCTTTGCTCTAGGCCCTTTTCCAGTCTAGACCACTACTTCTCAGTTTTAGGTTCTTCCCCAGTCTAGACCTTTAGTTCTTTTACCCTTTGCAGGTCTAGACCCTCAGTTGCATGCTCAGTGCCCTTCACCAGTCTTGACACTAGTTCTTGGTTTTATATTATTTCCCAGTCTAGACCTTTAGTTCTTTACTCAAGGAAGTTCATCAGTCTAGACCAGGGGTGCCCAACTCCGGTCCTGGAGGGCCCCAGTGGCTGCAAGTTTTCATTCTAACCTTTTTCTTAATTAGTGACCAGATTTTGCTGCTAATTAATTCCTTTTCCTTTCATTTTAATCGACTTGCTTTTAAAGAATTGAATTTCTTCATCGTTCCTCTGATTTGCTTCATTTCTTTCCTTAAATGGCACCTAAACAGGAGTGAAATGTGAAGTGAGTGAGCCAACAGAAGACCCACTAAATCAGGAGCTCAAACTCCAAACAGTTGCTTAATTAGGTGTTGATTCTTGTTGTTAATCAAACCGGATCTTTAATTCCATGGCTTGTTGCTGCTCTCATTGTGCAGTAGTAGACATTTCCTTTTTCTAAGAGCTCTGTTAAAATGTTTTGTGGACCTGAGCAGATCAACATTCCTGAGATCTTCATCTTTCTTTATTTTCAGATATTGTATGATGGACACAGTTTTCTGGTCATGTTTTGGCTCATTTTGTATCTCATTATTGTTTGGCTGCTAATTAAGAAAAAAGAAACAATTAAGGGGTCTGAGTCTTCAAGAGCAAGTCAAACAAAATGAATTCAAAAGAAGTTAATTAGCAGCAAAAACAGGTCACCAATTAATAAAAGGGTTAGAATGAAAATCTGCAGCCACTGGGACCCTCCAGGACTGGAGTTAGAGACCACTGGTCTAGACCCTTACTTCTTTGCTCAGTTTTAGGTTGTTTACTAGTTTAAACATTTAGTTCTTTACTTTAAGCCCTTTGCCAGGACCAGTCTAGACTCCTAATGCTTTGCTCTAGACCCTCTGCCAGTCTCATCCTTTAGCCCTTGATGCTCACTGATGCTCTTCCACTCTGATCAGCTACTCCGGACCATCAGCTAATGGCACCCCCTATTAGCAACAATGTCTACTATTGTTCTTTTTCTCTACGGAGGCGTTTTAGCAGCTGCCAGTCATATCCAGCCCTAGTGAGTCCTCTTACACCTCATCCAGATCTCGAATGCCAGTAAGTGTCCTGATGATCTCCCGTTTGCGTATTTTATCTGCCTCTCCTTTCTAATCTCTAATTCAGACCTTTATTTCCTCAGGGCCCATTATCTGCTCCAGTATGTCTTGTCATAACCACAAATCTGGTTCCTTCACTCTTCAGACCCAATTATCCTCCCTCGTAAGGCTCCTCATCACCTCTAATCTGCTCGCTTAGCTCATCGGGCCCATTATCCACCCCTAGCCATCGAGATCGTAACCACTAATCAACACTTTGCACATTGCTCCATGCCCATTACGGCCCAGCTGGGGCGTGTCGTTGTGCTGTTTGAGTAATGGGGCACACTAATCGAGCAATTATTTCATTTGGTAATAATAGAGGGCTCTGCCTCAGTGGTACGTTCTGTCTGCAGTAAAGCCGACTTTATCTCTCTGATATCCCGTTATCTCCAAGTCTTTACCCTCAGGTAGTTTTCTTTCTTTTTTGTCTTTTAGTGCTCATTATTATTTCTGTGTACAGAGCCACCTAACAGAAGAGGAGACAAAAGAAAAGTTATAATAATAAAAAAAAGACATAATAAAACCAAACACCTGACACACAGTCACGAGAGCAGGGGATGATGGGGTGGCGAACAAACAGCAGGATCCTGTCCAGCGGCTCGTCTCTCGCTCGCCGACTTCCTGACAGCTCGCAGTGATTAGAGGCACCGCCAAAGCCCACTCTTTACAAACTTCTCTCCTCAGTTTACTTGCTCCAACTGGATAATCCCACCCTGGAGGGCTGATTTTTTTTGTTGTTTTTCTGACTATCCACTCCAAGCCCCCCAACTCCCTTCTCCACACCTCTAATTCATTTCTCATAGGCCAGCTTTGTTAACCGGGAGTGACAGCCAGAGAGAACAGCGCACGCAGGCGGCGGGGCAAGGTGACGAATGGAGGGGCCTCGGGCGTCGGAGATATTGAATTATTAGTGGCGACATGCAATAAGGGGTGGTGGGGGGCTGAGAAATAGGTATGAATGCTACCTGGCAGATGTTACCATGAAAACTAATCTACCCGGCCTCTTATCTCATAACTATTCTTTCCATCAACCCTGTTTCTTTTTTTTTTTTCTTTTCATGTATTATTATTTTTTTTTTGTTTTTGCCTTTTTGTTGTTCTTTTTCTTTCTGACTTCTTCCATCTCATTTCAGGTAAGATGACTCCCAGGGGTGTCAAATCCAGCTCACTCAATGCGACTCGTCAGTCTTTGTCAGTCTTCTTTTTCTCTCCCCCGAGCACACAATACCTGACAAGCAGCAAATTGATAGATATATTAGTACTCTTGGCGCAAAAAAAGGAGGAAAGCGTGAATATCATTGTCACTCTCATTGTGAAAGAATTTGTAAAGTACACTCTTTGAACAAGAACATATATTATTAATAGAGCAACATGCGCCGCCAAAAATAATGTAGGGCAACCGAATCCCACTGTGCGTGGAGTGGCGTTCAATGAGAGCTCGCCATCTTTCAATTGTGATGTGCACAGCTGGCTCTGACTTTAATTATCTGTATACTAAAATTGTGGGCACATTTAGACAAGGGGGGCCCGATGGATAAAACAATAATCTGTCACATTTCCTTCGGATTCTAGACAGCAGAATGGTGGCTTAATACTCAGTCCACTCATTGCCTGTTTAGGGGTCTTCTTCTGTTTCTCTGACTGTACATAGTCTGCTAGCAGTGAAGGTGTTCTGACAAAACCAGATAAAGCAAGATGAAGGGTTGGGGGATCCAGCGTGGCAAACTCCTTCCAATAGGCAAGCCTTTTCAGAATCGAAAACAGTTGAGGAAACAAATAAACAAAGGGGACTGAATTGACTAGTTTAGCTTTGCTCATTTAGGATCACTCCTTGGGTGTAGAACTTCCTAGACGCAGGTCCTTGACTGAACGCCGTCTTTTGGTTCCACAAGATCATATATGAGGTCTGGGGTGGGAGAGACAGGATTTCTAGGACAGAGGTGGAAGTGCTGTGTCACAGATGCCTCTTCCCTGAAAGGACTGGGGGAGCAAGCATGGGCAGAACATTACTTCCTCTGGGATGCTAGGTGGCAGCCCCCATGGGTTGCAGAGGTGCCTCCAACTCCTGCAGCTCTTCATGGGAGATGGAGTTGTCTACAGCCCTGTTGGGATCCGGGGGCGCCACCAGGGGTTGCTACAGCTGTTCCTGAACCCATATGGGCGATCCTTTCACCACACCCGGAAGTGCTGCCGGAAAATAGGTCATTAAGCACCTGGAGCACTCCTGGGTAATGTATAAAAGGAGCCAGCAGACAGTACTCAGTAAGCCAGAGTTGGGTGAAAGGTAGACAAAGCTTGCCGAGGAGGAGTGGAGGAGAATGGAAAGAGAAAAAAAAGAAAAGAATAGAGAAAAAGAGTATTGTGGGACTGTGTTGTGCTTGTGGGAAACGGGGAAGGTGTTTCCCATGAGAGAGATTTGTGTTTTTATTTTTTTTTTATTTTATTGATTTTATTTGAATCAAATAACATTCTATACAAATAATTCAAGTTTTACAAAAAAAAAAAGGTTTGAAGCGAATCAACCCTCACCCTTGAGAAAGAGAATGAGGCCAGCAGAGTAAACTTTATGCCAGTAAAGACAAATGAATAGATAAAATAATAAATGAATAGATAAAAATAGAGTAAAAGAGGGGACAGAATCTGCTTCCTCATTTTAAATGCTTATTCTAAAAGTGCGAATTTGATTTTTTCCAGTTTCAAATAGTATATAACATCAGTTACCCACTGACTTAACGGAGGTGGACTAGGATTCCTCCAGTTGAGCAAGATAAGTCTAGGTTTGTGTTTTTATAACTGCCTCCTGTGACTGTCTGTGTCGGGTTGAGGGGCTGCTACTCCCTCTTCACTTGTCACAGCTGTTATAGTTCTTCTGGTTGCATTTCCTCTACTCTGAGGGTAAAATGGGTACAAACAGTGCCACTTCACACACTGGGGGCAAGTTTCATGTTTTGTAAGAGCCTTAAAGATGCCCCTTGTGCTCACATGTCTGACAGTGCATATACTCTGTGAAAAGGCTGCCATCTTGTAAAGGGCATTACTGCAGGTGCCACCCGGAACTTCTAAGCCTATTTCTAGACTCACAGACATTTGATGCTACATCTGCCCTGGCAACTCTTAAATGGCTTAGAAGCTCATCATTACAATTATATATACACCTGTACACCTGCTTGTCTCTGCGATTCTCTAATCAACCAATCAACACAGACAAATCATGCAGATACAGGTCAGGAGCTTCGGTTAATGTTCACATCATACACCAGAATGGGAAAAACAATACAATGTCAGTGATTTTGGCATGATTGTTGGTGCCAGATGGACAGGCTTGAGGATTTCTGTCACTGGTGATCTCCTGGGATTTTCATACACAACAGTCTCTAGAGTTTGCTTAAAATGGTGAAAAAGCAAAGAACATCCAGTGAGCAGCAGTCACATAGGAAGAATCATCTCAAACTGCTTCCATGAACATGACAGTAAGTTCAATGTTCTTCAGGGGGCTTCCCAGTCACTGGATCTGACTCCATTTGAACAGCTTTGGGATGTGGGAGAACTGGAGCTTGGCAGCTTGAATGTGCAGTTGACAGATCCACAGAAATGATGTTATGTCATCATGTCAGCATGGAGCAGAAATGTCAGCATGGCCCTTCCAAGTATTGGTTTAGTGGTCCTAGTAATTTGCTCAGCGAGTGTGCAGTGTTTATGTAGGATGTGATAGATAGATAGATAGATAGATAGATAGATAGATAGATAGATAGATAGATAGATAGATAGATAGATAGATAGATAGATAGATAGATAGATAGATAGATAGATAGATAGATAGATAGATAGATAGATAGTAAAAAATCAGCTTCAACAGCAACATTCATTTCTATGGCACATTTTCATACAAGACTCAAAGTCATTTATAAGGCATTAAAGAAAAAACTATAAGGGAAAAAAATTGAAAAGCATTGCTTTTGTAATACCGTATATAGTCACGTTTAAGTTCTCCCACTTGATTTTACGGTATAATTTCCGGTATTTTATAATGTCAGTCGTATAAGTCAAATGTGAAAACTCACCCTATTGGTCCATGAGATTATGATATGCTAACGCCTACCTGAGAGAGTAACCACGGAGCACACTGCCTTTTCTTTCTATGTATTGTGCCTATATGACCACACAGTCATACCTGAACTATACCGAAGCGACATTTGCACTGTTTTGTGTTTTTTTGTATCTCATACACCTTTATCGTAAGAGTATCCTTTATCTACGATGGGGCGTTCGATCAGAAGAAAATATGAAGCTGGTTTTAAATTAAACGTCGTTGAAGTGATGAAATTGGTAACTGTGCTGCTGCAACAAAATTTGATGCATCTGAGAAACTGATGCAAGATTAGAGGAAGCAAGAAGATGTAAAAAAAAAATGAAGTGTTGTATTTTTGAATGGGCGTATAAGTTGGGGTCTAATTTTATGATCGATTTTTTAGGTTTCAAGACCCAATTTTTATGCGAGTATATACAGTAAATAAATACATGAAATGAAATGCCAAAAATAAAAAAATGAGAATAAATCAGTATGTATTTAAATACAATACATATATACAAGTTATAGATAAAAAGTCCTTAATTACAGAAAATTTTTTAAGCCTCTAATGATTCTAATGATCAATCCGATGCTATGATAAGATGGCCAGGGAGGACAGAAAAATGAAAACTCCAGCTGGCGAGATGCTGAAGAATATAAACCTGCATGGGTTCCAAGGCCAAAGCACAGCCCCCACTGGACATTCTACCTAACAACATAAATGTTCTTTAGTCATCCCTTATTGTTTTTAAAGCTTTCTTCTAGATCAGGGGTGGGCAATGTCAGTCCTGGAGAGCTGCCGTGGCTGCTGGTTTTTATTCCAACCCAGTTTCTTAATGAGAAAACAATTATTGCTGATGAAACACTTATTGCTTAAGTGACATTTTGATGCTTCATTTTAGTGGTCTCGCTTGTTAAGGTTCCCCACCGTCCATTGCTTATTTCAATCTTAAACAGCTGCATCCATTGTTTTAATGGCTCCTTATTAGCAATAAAATGTAAATGACAAAGCAGCCAGCAGTTCTCCATCCAGTTTGTTTTCATTCACACCTGCGTGTGTTCATCATGCACTGTTTGATTTAATAAAACGTAATAGAAAATGTGACACACTGAAAATTATCTGTTTTAGGCTTCAAATCATTTGGATGATATCCTTGGAGAGTAAAAAATCTACGATATAAGAACCTTACATTGCAGACTAACAAGCCATAAAATTAAATAAAGTGCAAGACTGGCAAGGATTGGTTTCATATTAAGCAGTTGGGTTGGAATGAAAACGCTCACTACTGCACACAGTTACAAGACGTGACATATCAGGCAAGTGGGACGGCCCTGTGCCTTATGGGCTCTGGTTTAAAATGTCACGAGGGGCGGTGCACAGTGTCTAACATGCCTTACGATTCTGTACTTAGTGTGGAGGGGGACACAGCTAAAGTCACTTCCCTGCCATTCATTTTCAAGCAGCCTTAAGGAAGAGCTGACCTCTTATGGCCAGAGTCAAAGCTCTCTAAGTGACCTGTCTAATTTTTGGACTTCTAATGTTTACCCTTTTATTTATTTATTTTGCCCAGTGGTGTTGTAATGGGGTTTTCCCAGCTGAGACCCCAACTCTCCTAACATCCGTCTAGTGTTTAATTAAGCGTGTGATGTTCTGCAACAGTAAAGGCCCCAAACGGATCACATCACAGGATGTCAGGTCTGAGGTGTTAAATGAAAGCTGTCGATGAATTTGCCTTTTCTAAACGTTAACGTGGTGGCCTTCCCAGGCCACAGAGCCATGGCTGAGAAGAGGTTTGTGAAGTGGCTGTAAGGGTGTAAACTGAACATGTCTGCGTTGATTATCCAGAGCAGTCTGCTGCTAAGGGAATGGCCTCACTGGTGGACAGGGGAGTAGAATTGCTGAGATATGAATGCAGAATCGGTCACTCTGGAAGAGGAAAGAGGAGAGAACAGCATATTCCAGAGTTTATGGAGGAAGGGCTGGAAAAACAGAACGGACTGAAGGTGGGGGTGGATTCAGGGAGGCTGAAAGGTCAAGAGAAGGTCAAATGCCAAAGGGTCAAGAGGAGTTTTTTTAGCAGGTGAATCACTCAAATCTGAAGAAGAAGAAGTGCCTGGAAAGCAGAGAAGATGGTACCTGATAACAACAAATGGGCATAAAACCATTATTTGTTACCTGCCATAATCAATTGTCTCCCTTTATGTGTTTGAATTGGAGAAATAATGAAGAAATTAAAGCCAATAATTACACAACAAGCACTGAAAGAACAACAAAGCAGTTAAGATGTTTCCTAGAAGCCTTATGGGGATAAGGATGAGTATAATCTTCATCTTTGATTCTCCCTGGGAGCCTTAAAGTGGTCAAACTAAGACCGGTTCACCAGTGTAGGACCCCAAAGACGATATACCAGCTGACATACCCAGATGCCAGTCCTCACGCGGGCACTTGCCAGCCCACATAGGCACTCTGATGGCTATGCATGAAATTCCTTCACTAGTCCGCCGCCTTTCTCCTTCTCACCCAAATGAGCAAGTCAGGCCAGTTGCAGCACATGCCAGCTTCAGCCTTCAGCCAAAGCCAGTCCTGCCTTGAATTTGTTCTTGTTTGAGCATCAGCCTCTCGTAATGGCAAACAGATTTTATTGAAGGCTTCGCCCCACTCAAACAGCAGGAGTGTTGTCTAGTCATGGGTAGTTTACGCTGATGAGCTCCTGTTCTGCATTTGAAAGAAGTCTGCAGGCCGGGCCAAATCATTTTATTAAGACTAATGCTTCTTGCTGCTTAGGCAGAGTCTGACTGAAGAAAAAAAAAAAGAAATTTAAAGGAAAAGGAAAGGGAAGGCTTGGGAATGAAAATCACCTCAGACATATCTGTGCTCTTTGGCAGGCTGTCTGGCCAACTGAGAAAGGCCCAAACCTTTACTTCATCCCAAACTGCTAGGGTGAAGAAGGTACAAGAAAGCAGAGATGTCTGCCTTGAAGAAACGCACTTCCACCACCGGCTTTGTGGGCTCCAACCAACAGACGTCTGCAGTGTTGTGTAGTACCAAGTTAAAAAAGTGACAAATAAGTGCCAGCAACTGTCTGTGTCTTTAATTATTCATAAAGATGAGTCCAGGAAAAACAAAAAAATCCGACATGCTTCATATTTGAGTCATACGTTAATGTATTGTACCAACCTGGGGGGGTGCAGGAGATGGAGGAATGGATTTAGAACTTGTAGTGGTAAATGACTTTCCAAAAAAGCTTGTTGGCTTCTTCAGAGGTTAAATCCACTGCCGTCTTCATCAGGTCTTTGGCACCTTCATGCACTCCCACTGCTTTGTCCTTCTGCCTGCACATACACACTGCCAGCCTCACCTCACTCCATTCACCCAGGGTCAGGGGGCTACCTGTGAGCCGACCCAAGGCCAGGGTCCATATCTGTGTTTTTTTAGCAGCAGGGACAGGGGGTCGAAGTGCTCTCTAAATGCTCTGTTTGCCTGATCCCCCCTTTCACGCTGTCAGGCATCCCCCTCTGACCATCTATGGCCACCTGGGGAGTGTGTGTCCCTCTCAGGTCCAGACGCAGGATGTTACAATATTAATGTGTGTGTACGGTGAGCAGTTCTGGCAGGCTATACCACCATGAAATATGAGCACCACACTGTAAGGATGCCAGTGTTAAGTGAATGGTGGGACTTCCATATGCTGATTTTCCTCTGTGGTTTCTTGTCTTTTTTATTTTTTTATTCCATTTATCATTGTCAAAATGTAATCTGTCATTTATTGGGCTGGTTTTTAGTGCTTTTAGGGGGATTTTGAGTACTGGGAAATTTCAAAGGACCTGGTGACCCCTGGTCTCAGCTACTTGCCCAGCTAATACTGTAGTGTCCCGACACTGCACTCACTGCAGCCCACCGAACAGTAAAGGGCTGCACGTCTAACACAGACCTGGACGTTGGTGGCCCAGTCTCAGTCCTCTCCATTCAGACACTGTCCTCAGAGCACTCTGTCAAAAAGGTGTTCATGTGCTTTTCTCACCTTGTCACGCGTGCTGCTCACAGGTCTTCCTGCATTATTCTGGGCTTCACAGGTCTGGTTTGAAAAGTTCAGGAAAAAATGAAAGGCCATTGTTCTAAAGGTGAAGCTAGAAGTGGTAAAGATCTTTATTCAACATAGCTACGGTTTGTTTTGATGACTAATGGCATTATTACATTAATTCTGGCAACTGACATGTGGTTCAGTGTTACTTGAACAAAACATTTTGGGAGCCAGGGAATGCTTAACAATGTTTTCCATTTAAATTATTTGTAATTAAATTATGAAAATTCACTTTATATCAGGTTTTAAAGAACGGATTAACTCCTTCTTAAAGCGGGAGAAGTCTACAATATTTTACTAGATGTTCCTGCTCAACTGAACCAGGGAACATCATTTAGATGTCTGTTCAGGCTGAATGTCCCTGGTTCAGGATGGCTTGGCTTATGCTGTAGTGATAGGAATACGACTCACGAGCAGAGGAAAGCAGTCGGAACCTATTTTAAATGTGTAAGAATTAGTTTTTTTTTATTTTTGCTGTATATAAAAAAAAGAGAGATCTTACATTGATTTGCATTCAATGTCTGTAGTAGTAGGATGTTGTACCGTGTTAGCCATTATGGATGTAGTGAGAAGTCAAGCAAAATGCCACCTTTTATTATCTAACTAAAAAGATTACAATATGCAAGCTTTTGAGGCAACTCAGGCCCCTTCTTCAGGCAAAATGTAATGATGCCTGAAGAAGGGGCCACACTTGCCTTGAAAGTTTGCATGTTGTAATCTTTTTAGTTAGCCAATAAGAGGTGGCATTTTGCTTGACTTCTCATTGCATTCAATGTGAGTTACTTTAAAACTTCTATGTGAGTATTTTTCTTTTTCACATGGACAAAGTTTACTTTTACTTTTACTTATGGCACTTTCCAGAAAGGTAACTGTCTGTTTTTTCAAAGAATGGCTGTTGGATACTTTATATAATACTGGACTTCTGCTGTGCTTCAAGTAAATGTGAGTTAGGAGTGACAGCTGAAGATGTCACAGAGGAAAAGCTCACAAGAGCCCTGCTGCTCCTTTAGACTTATCTATCACATCAAGTATTATATAGTGCCTTTCACCAATCCATCTACCTATTATCATAACTGTGCTTCTGGGGATCACCTTCCTGACTCTGTAGAGGTAAGCAGGACCACCCTGTGATGACAGGGGGCGCTGTCACTAACATTGTCTTCTTTATCACCCGCAGTTCTGAGAGGTGGCCCCAGGAAGATGCAGAGTGCCCGCCTTCAGCCCTGTGGTGGCCCCGCCTCTTCTGGTTGAGATGCAATAAAAATGGGAGTTCCCGGAAGATGGTGGCTCATTCTGGGAACACACCGACGAAGATGGAGCTCCTGCTGATGAGGCCCTTTTTTCTGCTGTAACATCTGCCGGACCAGCTAAGATTTGTGTTGAGAAGCTTGAATGTTGAGAACTTTTCATTTGCTTTTTTTTTCTGCCTTCAAATTAAACAGGGTAGCCTGTCTAGATCGATCTATCTATCTATCTATCTATCTATCTATCTATCTATCTATCTATCTATCTATCTATCTATCTATCTATCTATCTATCTATCTATCTATCTATCTATCTATCTATCTATCTATCTATCTATCTATCTATCTATCTATCTATCTATCTACCAGACATGAGTCCCAGTGTAGACAGAAATCAAGAAGGTGGTGGAACCCGTGAAGAGGAGGTGAAGGCAGAAGTGTCAGGCTCAATGGACTGTCACATGGAGGTGAAGTCAGATGTCTTCCTTTTGATGGTCGTCAGGTCTGCCAGAAAGAAGGAGGAGAAATATTAGGTAACAGCGTGCACCCTCGTCTCGGGGTGCAATTATCGTTAGACAAGCCCTGCAGGTGCCTCTCAAACGCACAAAAGTAACATTATCTATGTATCATTATCTATGCCTTATAAATGACTTTGAGTCTTGTATGAAAATGTGCCATAGAAATGAATGTTGCTGTTGAAGCTAATTTTTACTATCTATCTATCTATCTATCTATCTATCTATCTATCTATCTATCTATCTATCTATCTATCTATCTATCTATCTATCTATCTATCTATCTATCTATCTATCTATCTATCTATCTATCTATCTATCTATCTATCTGTTGTCCCTCATTCCACTGCCACCCCCACCTTGATGTCTTTGCTCCACTGGTCCCCTGCTGCTTTATAAAGTCCTGTCCAACAACTTCAGGGGAGTGAGTGTGTGTGTGTGTGTGTGTTGGGGGGGGGGGGGGGGTTGTGGGTGACGGGAACACAGGAAGTTGCCTAAATTTACTTTGAATCTCTGATGGATGAGTTGGCTAAATGGACCTTCCTGGGTGGGCTGCAGCTTTTGTGTTCATCGTGAGTTGACAAACTGGAAACGATTGATGGGGGTGGCAGGGGGTGGGGGGGGGTCCGCAGTTATAGAAAGTTGATTGACTATTTAAGCCTTGTATCATCCTATTGTCTTTAAAAGTCTGGGGTCTTTTGGGAGTGTGGATGCTCTCCTTTGCTCTCCAAGCTTGGCTACAAATATCAGACAACTAAGGTTAGGAAATAGAAGTGAGAGATGGTGTAGTTCCCCCGGGCATGGCCACTGCTTTGGCAGCTTCCAGTTCGGCCAGGCTAAGGTACAGCTGAAAGCCTGATGGGGTGAAAGCAGTACTAGTAGGATTGGCGGCCAGTCTGATACCACGCCATATGGTAACCTGACATTGTGCCTTTTATATGGAAATCTGAGGGAATGGATGGGAAGCACTTGTCACTTTGACGACTCTAACGTGACACCACGACGGAACCAGAGTGAGGAGAGACCTTGCATGCTACACACTGCATTGCACATCATATGACCTGAATAAGAACTGAGAAATCTGACACGCAGTGGTGCTTGTGTGGCACATTTGAGAGTTTCCTTGGTTGCCGCTGTATGTTAATAAAAAGCTAATTAAAGTGTGACTGCCATTGAAGACTACACTTTATAACGAAGAGAAGTAAAAGCAAATCACTAGAATGACTCGGACCACACGAGTGAGCAGGGTGTGACACTTGGCCTTCACAATTAGATCATAAAAGCTGCTCCCTTCTCCCCTAAAGTGTCCAGCAGCCCCTCGCTGTCCTGCTATCCCACTCTTTCTTGTGCCCATTCCTGCCAATATTTGCATCTGCCTTCTTCTTTTCAGTAAGGAAATGAATGGTTAGCTACTTGTTTAACCGCTTGATATAGTGCCTTGCAGGGGGAGCCTCTTCTCAATGCCAGATTGCATGGTGGTCTCACCATTAGAGGCACTCACTAGGGGATGGGGGGAGGGGGGGTGCTGGCACTTTACACAGAGTTTCTTATGATTTCCTGATCCCAGCCTTTCTCCACACACTGAGACTGTCAGCCTTCCTGCTTCCTGCAGCCCCTTGGGGGCTTTATCTGCACGCGTTGACGGATTTCTCTTTTTTTCTCTAATTACCAGTCACTTTCATACTGAGCCCCTTTGGTATTCCTCAGCATGTAAAATCGCTCTGCCCGGCAGGTGGGCCAACGTATCAGCTGACCGCCGGCGGCCACTCGGACATCTGTTCAGGTGGGCTGGGGTTCGGGTTTATCCGCCCATCTGACCGACTGAATGAAAGAAGAGGGCTTGGGGGGTTTCTTTTCCGCTAAAATGTACAACTGCCCAAGGGGTCCCTAGTGGACATCGTCACTTTGTGTCACTGGGGAGATTTACAGCCAAAGAGACAAAGAAATGCAGATGAGCGAAACAACCAGCCATGAGTGTCACTTGAGAAAATGTAGGAAAATGTGCAGAATTCAGGGGGCTTCTGTGTACAAGTCAGTGGGCATGGCAAGGAGCGTATCAGTGCACACACATTAGTTAGGCCAGAGAAGTGTGTACTGGGTGTGCGTTTGACAAAATGAACAGCTTTCATGTCCTCACAAGTGTAGGATTCAGTGGACTTGTGTGTACATTTCAGTGGTGTGTCTGTAGAGGTCAATACTGAGTGAGTGTGTGTACATGTCAGTGTGCACAGGTAAGGGCAGAGAAGTGTGCAAGTGTGTGTGAGAAAATGAAGAGCTAGCAACTTGAAGTCCTCACAAGTGCAGGATTCACAGGAACTTGAGTGTGCATGTTAGTGAGTGAGTGTGTCTGTAGAGGTCAGTGAGTGAGTGTGTGTACATATCAGTGTACACAGGTATGGACAAAGAAGTGTGTACGTGTGTATGAGAAAATGAAGAGCTATTGAATTCCTCACAAGTACATGGTATAGAGAAGCTGTGTGTATATAACACTGTGTGAGTGTGTGTACATGTCAGTGTATACAAGTAAGGGCAGAGAAGTGTGTATATGTCCATCCATCCATTTTCCAACCCGCTGAATCTGAACACAGGGTCACGGGGGTCTGCTGTAGCCAATCCCAGCCAACACAGGGCACAAGGCAGGAACCAATCCCAGGCAGGGTGCCAACCCACCGCAGGTGTGTATATGTGTGTGACAAAATAAAGACCTAGCACTCTGAAGTCCTCACAAGTGTAGGATTCAGAAGACTTTTGCATACATGTCAATGAGTGAGTGTGTCTATAGAGGTCAGTAAGTGAGTGTGCATACACAGTGTACACAGGTATGAACAAAGAAGTGTGTATGAGAAAATGAAGAGCTAGCACTTGGAAGTCCTCGCAAGTGCAGGATTCACAGGACTTGAGTGTGCATGTTAGTGAGTGTGCATTTACAAGTCAGTGAGTGAGTGTGTGCGTACATATCAGTGTACACAGTGTGTATGTGTGTGTGAGAAATTGAAGAGTTAGCACTTTAAAGTCCTCACAAGTACAGGAGTGAGAAGATTGACATGTGCATGGGAATGAGTGTACTTGTGAGGTCAGCGAGTGAGTGTGTGTACATATCAGGGTACACAGGTAAGGGCAGAAAACGGTATATGTGCTCATGTGAAAAATGAAGAGCGAGCACTTTGAAGCCCTTGTAAGTGTGAAGGACTTGTGTGTAACAGACAAGTCAGTGAGTGAGTGTGTGTCCCTTCACTACGTGTGCAGGTGTGGACAGGTGTGTATCTCACTGTTATTATTTGGCCTCATCCAAGGAGGCACTGCCTGTGTATACTGGCGTTTAGGGGTAAATGCTATGATGGCGCACTCAGGTCTCCACAAGTGGAGGAGTCAGAGGCTTCACGTTTCAAGGCCACGTCACTGAGCACGTGTGTGTTTACATGTCAATGTAAGTGGGTGAGTGTGAGCACATGTATAATTCCATACACAAAAAAAGTCCATTCAGTAATGTCAAGTCCTAACAAGTGCAGGATTTAGGGCACTAGAGTGTGATGGACATGTCAATGAATGTGTATGTGCATACAGATAAGTAAGAATAAATACAGCACTATCAAGTCCTCACAAGGGTGGGATTCAGATGATTTGTATATAACAGTCATGTGTCCAAGCATGGGTGCATATGTGTTAGTGTGGATGGCTTCACATGTGTAATTACAAAAAAAAGGGAGAGATACATCCCAGAAAGTATAGAATACAGGGTGTGTGTGAGAGAGAGGCAGGTCAGTGAGTGTGTGTAAGTGTACATTAGCGTGTACATGGACAAATAAAACAACAGCTTGCTCAGTCCCCACAAGTTCAGGATTCACTGAACACATGTGTGTATAATGATGTGCATGAGTGACCGTGTGTCACATGTGGAATTGCAAAACAACGCCATTCAATTTCAAGTTTTCATAACTGCAGGATGCATGTGAGTGTACTTTTAGTGTACATAGGCAAGTGTGTATAACTGTGTTTAGGAATAAATGATAGCACGGCACATTTATGTCGTCACAAGTGCAGGATTCGGTGGACTAGAGTACAATGGCCCTGCCGCTAGTGCATACATGTCAGAGTTCATAGGTGAGTGCGTTCTCATGTGTGAACGTAACACGTAAAAGCCATTCAATGTGAAGTCCCATGAAGTGCAGCATTCAGGGAACTTGTGTGTGACGTACAGGTCAGTGAGTGTGCACATACAGAAGTGTGTGTAAGGAACGAACATGGGTCAACAGAAAGACAGCATGTTCAAGCTCCCACAGGGGAGGTTTGTTTGAAAGCAATGCCAGTGAACACACACATGTGTGTGTGTGTGTGTGTGTGTGTGTGAGGACATGTCAGTTTCCACTGCTGAGTGTGTATGGATGTGGAAGTCTGTCAATGGGAAGATCACTTGTGTGTGTGTGTAACTGTCAGTCTACATAGGAACATGCAGCTGGTGTCCATGTCAAAGTCCACACAAGTGCAAGCCCTGAAGAGCTCTTTGTTGTGTGTGCGTGCGTGTGTGTGTGTGTGTGTGTGTGTGTGTGTGTGCGCGTGTGCATGTGTGTGTGTGTGTAAAGCACTATTCACTGCCCACACTCCACAACAAGACAATTCATGGGATTTCTATGTGATCGCCATCTTTTAGCATATGTGTTAGTATACGTGTAACTAAGTGTGTATGTCCACATAAACAGGCAGGCACTACAGGAGACTTGTGTGACTTCATGTCGGTGTGTGTGTGGGCGTGTGTGGGTGTGTATGGAGGAATATCTTGAATAAAATAAAATAAATAATGTAATAATACGTTGGGAAATGTGAAAATAAATTAATAACTCAACATATGTGAGCCTAACTAATAAAAGTGTTTCATTAAAAATACGTTTTGTTATTTCTTTATGAAGGTTTTCAAATATTTCTTCATTTCCGTGTCACTGCAAGATGTGTGTGTGTGAGGGACGTGCGGTCAGTTTAAGCAGGATCATCATGAAAAGTGAAAAAACTAATAATGATAACTTAAAATAAATTAGTTCACTGGTCTGTGCTATTCATTTGTTTACTGTATGATTCCAATAATTTTGATCATTTTTATAGTCAAAATCTCGGAATTGGCTCATTTTTTCACCTGGGACTGCGCTCTCCCTCACACATGGGGTTGATGTATGGAATTGGCGCGTGCCTGTTGCTGTCTCTCTGTATGTCGGCAATATAATGTTTGCAGAAACGTTTATTATATACCCTGAGTTTCCACAGTCTGGCTAATATCGTTAATGAATGTGTGTGACATATCTAGTCTTGCTGATCAGACACAAAACCGCAGTGAAAAGGCGCAAGTTGAGGCAGACGGTATCGTGGCGCACTGAAGGGGGCGCATGTGAGCCCAACAGGTTCTTGTTGCCGCTGTTCTTAACGCAGAGGCTCTGCGCGCCAATAAGTTAGCGATATCAGAAAGTCAGGGGCACTGAAGCGGTCCGTTTATTTTTATTTTTTTGTTCCGACTAACTGCATAAATGGAAAATTAAGATTAATAAAAACTAAATGAAATTAAGGAAAGTGACGGAGACTTACGTGGAGAAGGATAGGCGCATAGACTTCATTTACAAATAAAGGTCACACCATAAACGGTTTTCAGTTTTATAAAAAAAATGAGATCAGACTAAGAAAAAAACAATCCAATTCTTAAAAACTAAATTTTGATCTTTAATAAAATATTCTTTTGCTTTTCTTGTTACAGTCTGTATTAAAATTGATTCAGGCATCAGAATTAAAAGCTTTTAAAAACAACTAAATATTTCAAGTAAGGTCAAAATTGAAATCCGTTTTTTTTTTTACACCACTTAATACTTTAATTTGTATTAAATGAGTATGAATTGTGGAATTGCAACGGCAAATGTAGAACACATGAAGGGTACAGAGCAAATGCGCTCACTCCGCTCTAAATATAACGTTCGTTCTTAGCCAAATATGTACCTTACCTATGTTTGTGTAAAGAATGCTGATGAGATATGAAACATAACCAGTAGTCAATGCGCATGCTGGCTGCCAACTGAATAGTGAATAAGCTACTCTTTAGGGGTTCATATATTTGTAAATCTGACTCTGAAGGAGTCACCTGCCACGAACCTCACCGCAAGTCACTGGTGTGTGTGTGTGTGTGCGCGTGCGTGTGTGTGTGTACTTGCATTACTATCTCAAAGGGGACATACGCCTGACTGCACACCAACACAGTGAGGACCTCTGACCAAGTGGGGACCAAAAATGAGGTCCCCATAATTCTGACCATTATAATTAATGCAAAATTGCTTCCTAAGGGGTGTACCATCAAAATCTACCATGACCCCAAAAATCGTGTTTCTTTGAGTAAAATGTGTGTGTGTGTTTTGAGGCTGGCTGCTCACAGTGTGTAAAACCCCCTACAGACACTTTGCGGTACTGCAGTGTGTTTTGGGGCTGGATGATCACAGTATTTAACACCCCCTACAGGCACTTTACGGTATTGCAGGGTTAAGCACACTTTTGGTCATGTGGCAGCTACACCGGATGTTACCATTAGGTGCCTGCATATGGAGGAAAGATTGATAGAGTGAAAGGATAAATTACAAACTGTAAAAAAAGGTAAACAGTATTTTAATACATGTGATGTTAGAGTAAGTAGTTAAACGTTATTATTATTATTAGCCAATGAAGATGACGTTTTTATCTACATAAAGCTTTGCTTGGATAAACGTTTGCCAGGATATGTTGTGTTTGTTCGTTTTTAAGAAGACCCTGCTTGGCTATTTTTATATGTCGGTTTTATTATACATTTCATTTTAAAACACAAATTATGCATGTTTATATTCGGGAGTTTATATGTATATGTTTGTATATATATATATATATATATATATATAGACGCATGTTGAAAATGAGAAGACAACGAATAAATCCGGAAAGCGACGCTATTCGGTATGTGAGGTCATCTTCGGACAAACGCGGATTGGAAATTAAATTTATCAATTCAGAGAAAGGTAAGTTGTTTATAACCATTTTTTTTTCTTTAATTATTAACCTTGCAGTTATATTAGCGAAGTACGTTTGACATACTCGGTCGTTCGCAGGACGTGGAGTGTTTGCAGTGGAGGCATTGGAAAGGGGTGACTTTGTGGCAGAGTACCGCGGTCAGCTAATAGACAGGGCTGAAAGTGAGAAGAGGAGGCGAGTGTACCATCCTGCCGCTGCCGTCTTTCTTTTCGACTTTAAATGGAATGGGAAAAGTTTTTGGTGAGCTGTATTTATTTTTCTAATTCATGGTGAAAGTGTATTACAGTCTCTTCCGAAGTCAATATTGCAATAGTTAACAAAACGTCAGAATGAAAGTAAACGACAGAACAAAGTAATACTGCCAGACAGTATAATCAGGTTTCCCTGTCCCCGAATAAAAAATAAATGATGTTTAAAATACTTTATGATATATACAACAAACCTGCTTTAACATTAAAAAAACGGCATAATAATAACCTGATAGCGCACGTGTAACGCAAATATCTTATGCAGTCTGAAGCGTCGGGACTCCTGGAGAAGCAGCTCCGAGATCCGCGTTCTCAGACACCGCAGTTAGTGAGCACTTTAGTGGAATCAGCCAGCTGCCTCGACCCTCTGTCCGCCCCTCTCTGCCTCAGAGGCAGTTCGTATGCCCACTGTCCACCTGCCCTGTGAGGCACGCTGGCGGCCGCACACTCGGGCAGATGGACTGTAGCAGCCCTGAAACGTGTCTGAAGTGCTCCAAGTGCTCTGTCTGCAACATAGCGATCGCGGAGCTGCTTTTGTGTCAGTTTCTCGAGATAGTCCTTTTCAGTTAAGTGAGGCGCAATCCTCTCAGGTTCAGACCCAAATGTGCTACACGATTATTTCCACGGAGCACTACTCGTTCTAATACATGAGGTAAATTGGCTGTGTGTATGCCACATATATATATTAGTCATTTTTATGTATGTATTTAAACTGTACTGCTGTTACAGCATTGATGGAGCCAAAGATGATGGCTCTGTGGGAAGAATGATAAATGACAACCACAAAAGTCCAAACTGCAAAATCAAGAAACTGGCAGTAGATGGAATGCCACACCTCTGCCTGTTTGCTTTAAGAGATATTCTTCCTGGTGAAGAAATCACATACAGCTATGGAGATGGACCATGGCCTTGGAGAAAGCAGGTAAGAACTGTAGTCTTTATTTATGTATTTAGGATTAGCTTAGGTTGTTGTCACCTGTGAAGTAATTATTTTTGTGTCTGTATGCAGGGAAAAGAAAAAGCCACCATTGTATCATCACCATTACAGACAAATGACAAGGTAACTAAATCTACATTATTAATATATACAGGCATTTTATTTTAATAAAGATTTTTTTAAAGAAGTAACAATAGTACTGATGTTTATTTTTATACATGCATTGCAATGTATTACATTGCCTGAGTCTATACACCTTATTTCACTATTTTTAGATAATAAAGCTGTGTGATTGGAAGTGGAAATATATTTTTATATGATAATAAATTTAAGAAACACAGATATAGTCCCACAATTTCAATTAAAAGTATGAAAATGGATTGTGTACACTTAATTATAGGAAACTAAGAGAGGAAAGAATAAATGTAGGGTAAAATCATTAATTGCATACTAGATTTTCCTAAACAAGAACATATTGGTATTGATTAGCATAATTTTGATATTTGCACTATACATTTTCAGAAAACATACACAGTGTATGACTTAGTGAAAGTTGTTTCCAACTTTTGTAGCACATAAACAATTCTGAATGAAACATATGAAAGAAAGAAAAATTAAGTGCACACACCAAAAGAATAAATGTTGTTTAAAGAGGAAGAAAAAATATGGTTATCCTTTTGTGATATCATGTAAATCATGCAAAATGTACAACCATCTACAAGACTTAGAAACCCAGAAACTATTCAAGTAACTGAAAAGTTACTTATTTTTTTATATGAACAATTTAGGCTTTTTTTGATGTTAAACATATCCATTGTAATAGGTTGCTTTTTGGATTATGTAAAATATAAATTAGCCCATATGAAATAATATTTCATGTACATACTGTATAGTGCATATAGAAATGTGACTACTGCTGATTTAGTGTGTAATTTTTGATTCACAGTATCTTTGAATGAGAATTAGGCACTATAAGGAACAGTCAAGTCATATCAAAGATTTACTTTGGGCATTCATATAGTATTTATGACAAAATATGATATTTAAAAAATCCAACAAAGGTTTTTACATCTTTCATCAAGTGGGAAACCAGTAAGTTCATTTTAGTATTAGAAGTATTATTATTGCATATAAGACTGGAAAGTGATAACAGCATACCTGATTTTATTATGCATTTGATCAATATTCTGTTTTTTAGGGCACTGGGGAAAGGGATGTTGCCCAAAGCCAGATCTTGGCTCAACAGCCTACACTGGCACAAGTAAAAGGCACTCTTGCTATTGATGAACAGGTAATATTCTTTATTGCCTTAAACTTTTTTTATTAGACCAATACTTTACATCACTTAATGATACAATGTTATACTGTATATTATCCTTTTATTTTGCTAATCATTTAATTATTTTTGCCTTCTCCTTAGAACCCTGATGGAAGAGAGAAGGCCCTCAGTCATAGCTTAGCTGAAAAGACTTCTGAACCTCAAGAGAAAGAAGCAGTTGTTACTAATGAGCAGGTACAGTTTTTTTACTTAACAAATATAACTAGAAATACATAGTATATATCTTTTAATGGCAAAATGTCTTATTTTGTTTTTAAATTTAATCTGCTACAGTTTATTTCATAAAGTTGTTTTGTTTAAAAATTATATAGACATTACCCATAAGATCTGTTAACTGTATTCCTCACTTGCTTTATGTCCTCATGATGAGAGTGATCTGAAATATATCTGAATCCTCACAGGAAATGTGTCATTGCTACGTATTTCTTACTGCCCAGCCTACTTCACTAAGGTCCCCCTAATGAAAATGACCTGGAATGTGTGAGAGTCCCCATAAGGGCAGTTAGTGAAGATGGGGTTATTTGTACTACCATCTCCCACTTACTTTAGGTCCATACAATGGTTGTGACTTGAAATGTGTGTGTGAGACCCCACTAGGTTAGTTAGTGATGATGGGGTTTCTTGTGCTACTGTCCACTCACTTAGTTTAGGTCCACACAGTGGTTTTAACCTGAAATGTGTGTGAGTTCCCACAAGGACAGCTTGTTGTGTTTTAAATCCTAAAACATCTTTCTACTTCACTGAGATCTTCATAACAGGAATGACCTGAAGTATGTGTGAGAGTCCCCATAAGGGCAGTTATTGAAGATGGGGTTACTTGTGCTACCTTCCCCCTCTTGCATTACGTCCACACAATGCTTGTGACTTGAAATGTGTGTGAGTCCTCACTAGGTTAGTTAGTGATGATGGGGTTTCTTGTGCCACTGTCCACCCACTTAGTTTAGGTCCACACAGTGGTTGTGACCTGAAATGTGTGCGAGTTCCCACAAGGATAGCTATATAAAAGATAGATTTTAAATCCTAAAATATCTTTCTACTTCGCTGAGGTCTTCATAACAGGAATGACTTGAAGTATATGTGAGAGTCCTCACAAGGGCAGTTATTGAAGATTGGGTTACTTGTGCTACCTTCCCCAACTTGCTTTAGGTCCACACAATGGTTGTGAATTGAAATGTGTATGAGTCCCCACTAGGTTAGTTAGTGATGATGGGGTGTCTTGTGCCACTGTCCACCCACTTAGTTTAGGTCCACACAGTGGTTTTAACCTGAAATGTGTGCGAGTTCCCACAAGGACAGCTTGTTGTGTTTTAAATCCTAAAACATCTTTCTACTTCACTGAGATCTTCATAACAGGAATGACCTGAAGTATGTGTGAGAGTCCCCATAAGGGCAGTTATTGAAGATGGGGTTACTTGTGCTACCTTCCCCCCCTTGCATTACGTCCACACAATGCTTGTGACTTGAAATGTGTGTGAGTCCCCACTAGGTTAGTTAGTGATGATGGGGTGTCTTGTGCCACTGTCCACCCACTTAGTTTAGGTCCACACAGTGGTTTTAACCTGAAATGTGTGCGAGTTCCCACAAGGACAGCTTGTTGTGTTTTAAATCCTAAAACATCTTTCTACTTCACTGAGATCTTCATAACAGGAATGACCTGAAGTATGTGTGAGAGTCCCCATAAGGGCAGTTATTGAAGATGGGGTTACTTGTGCTACCTTCCCCCCCTTGCATTACGTCCACACAATGCTTGTGACTTGAAATGTGTGTGAGTCCCCACTAGGTTAGTTAGTGATGATGGGGTTTCTTGTGCCACTGTCCACCCACTTAGTTTAGGTCCACACAGTGGTTGTGACCTGAAATGTGTGCGAGTTCCCACAAGGATAGCTATATAAAAGATAGATTGACTCCTGCTCACCCCTTACTCTATGTCCCCACAGTGAATGTGAACTGAAATATATGTAAGTCCTCACTAGGAATGTTGGTGGTGTTTCAGTACTTTTACCTCACTCTGATTCATTTAGGTCTCCATAATAAAAATGAACTGCTATAAATGACAGTCCTAATACTGATAGTTAATGAAGAAAAGTTGACTCTCCTGTATGTGTTGCACTTATTCTTAAGACCTAACAAACTGTTGTCTTGTCTCCATATTCAACATTCAAGATTTGGCCTGAAAAATGTATTAAGCATAATCTCATTTAATGTACATTATGTACAGCATACTATAAAATCTGGTATTCTGTTATCCCTGTAATTGCCTATAATGACACTTAACACTTATTTGAGCAGAAAGTACTTGATTGTAACTGGCCTTTGCAAAGTGTAAAAGTAAAAAACAACAATGATAGCAATAGTAGGAATATTGCTACTACTACTACTAACAACAGTTAACAACAGTACTAATACTAACACATCATAATGTGTGTCCAATGAATATAACATCCAGTTATATTTTTACAGACTGAAGACAACAGTGGATCTGACACTGAACCAGTTTCTTTAGAAAAGAGTGAGCTTGATTGTACTGTGCCAAAACTTAGGCGCTCTGACAGTATTATTGTAAGTTATACCTCGATGGCATAAACTTTATAACTCAATATTTTCACTATAAAAGTAACAGTTTGAGTATTTCATAGTGGGTTTTGAAATATTAAGCAATTGCTGCATGTATATACATTATTAATAATAAATATAAAACAAATCAATCATTAATCCAATAATGTAGTTTTCAACACTTGTAAATCAGTATGCAGTATAGGGACTTGGTTCTAGATGGCTTTCTTATGTTTTTAATAGGTGAGCGAAGAGATGCTTCGAAACTGTTCCGAGTCATCAGATTCCAGTATGAACCAAAGCGATGATGACTACATTCCTAAGTCATCAGAAGAGAATAGTCCAGACTGCAGTAGTGACAGCTTATCAGCACACATGAGTGACAAAATAGATAAAGATGAGAAATCCTCTGCGTCATGTTCCACATATAATAGACCTGTACCTGATTCCACTGTTTCAGACTCTGAAAGCAAAGAATATGATCCAGTATCTGTAAAGGCAGTTTCTGTAAAAACTGGTGGAGGAAGAGTATATGACAAAAAACAGTTTTGCCTTTTCTGTGGTAAGTCCTATGCAAAAATTGCCAGGCATATTGAACAAATTCATCACAATGAGACTGAAGTTGCTAAAGCTCTCCAGTTTCCAAGAAAATCAAAAGAAAGAAGACTTCAAATAGATCTTCTTCGAAACAGAGGCAATTTTGCTCACAATGTGGAAGTTTTAAAAATGGGGAAAGGTATGCTCATACCTCGAAGACAACCTAGAAATTGTTTGCCATCTAAAGATTTTGCACATTGTTTAAATTGTCAGGGTTTTTTTTTAAGACACAATCTTTGGCGACACATGAAACATTGCAAGCTTAGAAAACGTGATCAACCAAAACCTGGAAAAAATAGGGTCCAGTCTTTGTGTGCATTTGCTGAACCTGTGCCTCCTGGTGTTGACAGTGGCCTTTGGAAGCTAATGAGTGAAATGATAAAAGACGACATTTCACTTATAGTCAAGAAGGATCCTTGCATTTTACAAATAGCACGACATCTCTTTAACAGGCTCGGTTCAGACATATCTAAACATGAATACATTCGTCAGAAGATTAGAGAGCTTGGTCGTTTGTTGTTATGTGCAAGACGAATAACACCATTGCAAAATATGAAAGACTTCATAATTCCATCTAGCTTTCCACATGTAGTAACAGCAGTGAAATGTGTTGCTGGGTACGACCAGGAGAGTGGCACAATGAAAACTCCTTCATTAGCACTGAAGCTTGGCCACAGCCTTCAGAAAATATCAAATATAGTGGAAGCCCAGGCAATGGTAGAAGAAAATGAAATGATGGTAAAAAATGCTCAAAGCTTCCGAAAAATTTATGAAACCCAGTGGAATGAGCTAATTTCGTCTGTAGCCCTAAGATGTTTGAGAGAGTCAAAGTGGAATGCACCTCAGCTTTTGCCTTTTACCGAAGATGTGAAAAAAATGCATTTGTATCTTGATGACAAACAGGAAGAAAATTACAAAAATCTTCTAGCTGAGGCCTCTGCAAGAAACTGGGCAAGCCTTGCAAAAGTCACTTTAACACAAATTATTTTGTTTAATCGCAAAAGAGAAGGAGAAGTTTCCAGAATGCTTCTAAATACCTTTTTGTTAAGAGATGTATCAGATTTGCATGGAGATGTTGCTCTTGCTCTTTCGGAACTAGAGCAAAAGCTTTGCCATCACTTTATCAGAATTGAAATTAAAGGCAAGCGTGGAAGGAAGGTTCCTATACTGCTGTCACCAGCTATGCACAGAGCAATGAAGTTGCTTGCAGAAAAAAGAGATGTTTGTGGTGTGCCATGTGACAACAACTATATGTTTGCAAGACCTTCGGCTCTATCTCATTTTCGTGGATCTGATTGTATTCGGCTTTTTGCCAAAGAATGTGGAGCAAAAAGTCCTAAAACGCTTTCATCGACCAAACTCCGAAAACATGTGGCAACTCTGTCAAAAGTTCTTAACTTGAACGATACAGAATTGGATCAGCTGGCTGATTTCCTTGGGCATGACATTAGAGTGCATAGGCAATACTATCGCCTCCCAGAAGGCACTTTGCAGTTGGCTAAGATCAGCAAAATTCTCTTAGCTCTGGAAACTGGGCGCCTTGGAGAGTTTAAAGGAAAAAATCTGGATGATATCACCATTGATCCAACTGGTAATGACCATTTTCTTTCTCTCGATCTCTCTGCCCTAGTGTATACATATGCATAGCCAAACATAGCATACTGCATAGCAAAGACAACATTTGTAAATGTAAAAATAGTTATGAATTTTGGCAGATGTGTCATGTTTGACATGACAAGGGCACCTCCTCCTTTCCACCTCCACTTTGGTTATACAAATATGTCCAAAATGTATGATTTTGAAGTATGCCTCACATGCTGATAATTTAGTGTACTGTAGACACCTACTTTTTCAATAAAGACAGACATACTCTGAAGCTAACCTAACCGAATGGCCCTGGTCCATTTGAAGTGAACAAGATTTAGATAATACCAAACTATTCAAACATAAATATGTTCATAACTACATTCCTAAATAGTAGAATTCTCTACCAGAATTCCTGAACCAATTTAATTTTGTAAGCATTTACTTTCCTTCTCAGTATTCAAAGTTCAGTTTTGTATTTGACTATCGTGTATAGTGATGTATTTAAAAGTAGCT